>NW_011500503.1:41710-46389 GCF_000495115.2 Populus euphratica
TTGTTGTTGTTGTTGTTGTT
The DNA here is from genome assembly GCF_000495115.2 of Populus euphratica. Classification (NCBI taxonomy): domain Eukaryota; kingdom Viridiplantae; phylum Streptophyta; class Magnoliopsida; order Malpighiales; family Salicaceae; genus Populus; species Populus euphratica. The sequence continues at coordinate 41,731 of NW_011500503.1, forward strand.
GTTGTTGTTGTTGTTGTTGTTGTTGTTGTTGTTGTTGTTGTTGTTGTTGTTGTTGTTGTTGTTGTTGTTGTTGTTGTTGTTGTTGTTGTTGTTGTTGTTGTTGTTGTTGTTGTTGTTGTTGTTGTTGTTGTTGTTGTTGTTGTTGTTGTTGTTGTTGTTGTTGTTGTTGTTGTTGTTGTTGTTGTTGTTGTTGTTGTTGTTGTTGTTGTTGTTGTTGTTGTTGTTGTTGTTGTTGTTGTTGTTGTTGTTGTTGTTGTTGTTGTTGTTGTTGTTGTTGTTGTTGTTGTTGTTGTTGTTGTTGTTGTTGTTGTTGTTGTTGTTGTTGTTGTTGTTGTTGTTGTTGTTGTTGTTGTTGTTGTTGTTGTTGTTGTTGTTGTTGTTGTTGTTGTTGTTGTTGTTGTTGTTGTTGTTGTTGTTGTTGTTGTTGTTGTTGTTGTTGTTGTCATCTATAATTTATACACTTAACCTCCTTGTGGTTCGACCCCGGTCTTGCCGGGTTATTTATTACTTCGACACTCCTGCACTTGGGAGAAGACATCAACCTTTTAGTCGTGTCAGTCTTCTCAAATTCAGTAGTTAAACTCATCAATCAATCAATCAATTTGATTTATGTGATAGGCCTATATTTAAGATGAACATTTACCATAAATTAAAGGTATCTTATAATATCAGACTTGTTATTATAAGACATGCTTTTGTTAAGGAGTTATTAATACTTCAAGTGCAAAATCATGAAATAAACCTTGATAAAAATACACTTTTAAGTACGAATCACTCCTCTTCTCCATCAAAATAAATAATATGTGGGAAATAAAGCAAGAATACCATAATTAAAGGGCATTGTCTGACTAAAGGGAAACATCATGCCTAAGAGAATTTGTCACTTCTTAATGAATGATAAAGTAAATAGAGCTTTATTTGTTACACAAGGTCCATGCTATACAACAAAGAGGAAGTCAGACACATTAATCATATAGGAAAAACTTGAGGAGATTGAAGAGTTAAGGTATCAAGAAAACTCATCTAAGAAATTACAAACCTCATCCATCAAGTAATAGAGAGATGACAAAGAAAACAAAGGCCTATATTTCAAACCAGGTAAGGATGCATTCATATCATCTAATCCCAAATCATTACATAATGTTATTTCATAAATTTTCCATGAAAAAGCTTTAATGAAGTTCAACAAGGATTGTTAGATGACATTAGAAAAGGAAAAATCAACAATTTAGAAATTCTAAGTCAACAAAGAAGTTATTAACAAGCCATGATACTAAGGAAAAAATCAACCTTGTCATCAAGAATCTATAGTTATAAGAAATTCTCAATTTCAACCCTATCACTAAAAAAGGAAAATTTAACCCTAAAATCAAGAAAAAAATTCCAATCCTACCATTAGAAAAGAAAAAATCCAACCCTAACATTAGAAAAAGGAAGTTCAATCCTGCCATCAAGAAGGAAAAGTGTCAGCCCTATAATTAGAAAACACCAAGAAATCAACCCTCCAATCAAGAAGTCCAACCCTTTTATCAAGAAGAACATATGTCAACTATGAAATTAGGAAACACCAAGAAAACAACCCTACAATCAGAAAGTTTAACCCTGCCATCAAGAAAAACTAGGTGTCAGCCCTGCAATCAAGAAACACCAATAAATAAACCATGTTGTTAAGAAGGATAGGTGTCTATTATACAATTAAAAAATACTAAGAAATCAATTTTGCAATCAAGAAATTCAACCATGTCATTAGGAAGGATAAGTGTTAACCATGCAATCAGAATGCACTATGAAATTAACCCTATTTTTAGGAATCACTATTTTCCAACCTCTTCATCATAAAGCATCAATTTTTAACCCTACGATCAAGGAGAAAAGGCTAACCTTTCCATTTGAAAGTTTTAGACTTAACCATATAATTAGGACATCATCGACTAAATTCAATGGCTAAGTAAGTCATTTCCAAACCATGAGGCAAGTCTCTTTTTTAAACAAATAGTCTCCAAAACATTTTCAACCATGGAAAGGTCACCCGATCATAGACTATTCATGAAAAATCCTAGAAATTTTTTACACAACGAGCAAGTCACCCAAACACAGACCATTAGAGAATAATCTTAGTTATTTTTTTTTACATAAAAAACAGGTCACATGATCATAGATCATGGATAAGTCACCTATACATAGGCGATTTGTGAATAATCCTATATATTTTCATATAATGGGTAGGTCACCCAAACAGAAACCATTAATGAAAAATCCTAGATATTTTTCACATAATAGATAGGTTACCTAATCACAAACTATGGGCAAGTCACCCGATCACAAACCATGTGCAAGTTACTCGGTCATAAAGTATGTGTAGATCACTCGAACATAGACCATTCATAAAAAATCTTTATATATTTTTCATATAACAAGCAAATCATTTGATCACAAATCACGAGCAAGTTACCCAAAATGGACCACAAGTAGGTCACCTGAACACAGACCATTCATGAAAAATCCTATATATTTTCACACAACAAGTAGGTTATCTGATCACAAATCACAAGAAAATTACCTAAACACAGACCATAAATCACCCGAATGCAAACCATTTATGAAAAATTCGAGATTTTTTTACATAATATGCAAGTCTCTCAATTAACCACACCATTTTTTTAAACAAAAAGAAAACCCTTGATTTTAAAAATAATTACATTTTGAAACATCTACAAGAATAATCACCTCTTGATCTATTAATATCAAAATCACTTATGGATTTTTCTCCCAATTTGGAAAGGCTTCTACATATTTTCTTTTTTTTTTCACAAACTTACTTTCTAAACTCCCTTACAATACTTTATACAATAAGTATTACAAAGAGAGGGTAATAAGAATAACCTAAATTTGACCCTAATTTTCAAAAGAAATAAAAAAAATCTAAAAATAGCAAAAAAAAAAAACACAATAAAGAATCCAAAAATATTTTTTTATACATTTGCATCTTTTTCAATGTCTTTTCAAAAGAATTTAACATTAAAAAAAAATCAATGCATATAGCTATTAATATGTCCATTTTCAAATTGTTAAATTATTTTTCTCATTAAGTCAATGTTGATGTTGCCTTTAAAAAAAATCAAAATATAAAAAAAATAATATATATATATATATAGGACAAATGGACCAAAGTGAAAAGTAAGAAAATCAAAGGACCATGATAAAACCAAGTTGCTTCGTCACCAAATTGCTTAAGGACCATGCAATTAGGAGGAAAAGACAAAATTACATTGTCTATACATAGTGAAAAAAATCTAGAAAAAAAAGAGGTGATAAAAAAAAACCTAAGGGGATGCCATAAAAAAAAAAACCTCAAGAGGCTCTCTCCTATACAAAAAAAAAAATAGCCTTTTTTTTCTCATAAAAGAACACCTCATCCACCACTCATACAAAAAAAAAATGCTTATACATTTCTCCATGCATGACTCTGGTTAGCTCATTTTCAAGTTTGCGTCTAAATCGAACATGCTTAGAGTGCTTAATGGAGGACCTTACTATGTATATGGTTGGCTATTGATATTGAAAACTATGCCTAACTACTTTGACTTTGATACTTCTAATATGATTCGGATGCTTGTTTGGGTTTGCTTTCCTAACTTTCCCCTTTAGTGCTGGTCACCATTATGTCTTTTTAAGCTGGCCAGTGATTTGGATTCTCCAACAACCTCCATGACTCGGCTTCCCTATGCCCGAGTGTTGATTGAGATTGATTGATATCACCCTCCCCAATGGTGTTACCAAATCCTAGGCAGAGTGATATATGAATCATTGCCAAGGTTTTGCAAGTAGTGCAAAACATTGGGTCACTCCACTTCTGCATGCACTAAAGCTTTTAGTCATAAGCGCAAAAAGCATCCTCTATCGCCTCTTGCTCCCTCTGGAAGCTCTCATCCCTCAGCTGACACTGAAGCAGTTGAAAAACAACCAACTAGGGAGGAAGTTCAAGGTGAACCAGCGATTGACCCAATGGATGCTGAGGCAGTTGTGGTTATTGATAAGAGTACAAGTTGTTCTATAAACAAGCGGGCAAAATTGGCTTCTTATTTAGGATCTCGTGATGCTTCTTCAGGCTCTCCTCAAGTGGTTTAAGTTTCTGAAGATTGCATTGAAGCTGCCGTAGCATCGCCTCCACGGAGGCAATACTTGATAAGAAGCAAAGCTACTCCCAACTCTACCTTTGGTCGACCAGGGAAGCCATTAGGAATGCATGGCCAACCTTCCAAAAACTCCTCAGCTAACTCCAGGATTCAGGGCAGCACAACCTCTGCCTCCTTCTCTTGAAATATTATGCTTTTGTGGAATATTGGCCAAGGAACATCTCTTTGTGTCTAATTTGGGTTTTGCTTGTTTTGTATTCTATTGTTGCCTTTATAGGCCTGTCCTATCTTTGTTACAGTTTTATGCTATGTTGTATTGCTATCTTTGCTGGTTTAGGTTGTTGGAGCCTTATCTATAGCCTTTCGGTTCTGTTTGGTTGAAGACAGTTTCCCTCTATTGATTCTGTTTGCTGGCTTTACATTTTTGCTGGCTTGTTACCTCTGGTTTCTAGCTACTGGACTAACATGACCAAAAGATTGATGTCTTCTTCCAAGTGTAGGAGTGTCGAAGTAATAAATAACC
>NW_011500503.1:53231-60674 GCF_000495115.2 Populus euphratica
ATCATTAATAGCGTCAGAATTCGAACCACTTGAAAACATGAAAGTTGTAGGAAATTATATCAGCTTTCCATGAAAAAAATGGAGGTCATTTGGACTTTTAGAACTCCAGATATGGGCCAAACACTGAATAATATTCAGGCTGCAGGACACATTCGAACTTCTTTGTTGTTACTATAATTTGGACTTGAAAATGGCCTTTTTAAATCTTAGGCTCCCTATAAAAGTTATAGGCCTATATGTTAAATTTCCATCCATAAAAAGTAGACCTAAATCCAAGATCTATAGCTCCAGATATGACCCAATTACCGAACAGTGTTCCGGTTTGGACTACATTAGCATCTCTTTTCTAAGTTTGGCCATCTCTTTGTCCTTTCAATTTCAGTTCTTAAACTCATCAATCAATCCTTTTATTTATGTGATAGGTGTTGCGATGTCGCGGTCGCACAAATTAATTACCCTTACACTTAAATCACACAAGATAGTATAGAGCAAGCAAGGGATCGATCCCACGAGGAAGATTTAGTTTAGATTTTTATGCTATACGTTATGCAATTGGGGGGTTTTGATTTGTGATAATCTAAACTATGGAAGAAATTAAACTAGTGAACACAATCAATTAAAACTGAAATTTATCAAGAAAACAAACCTTGGTCACAAGCACACATCCACCTACAGAAATCAGAACCGATCCTTGAAACGAAACTCCAGTTTATATTCTGAATTTTTATCTTTTCTTAACTTTGGTTAATTAACGGATCCGCCGTATAACTAGCCCTAACCAACAAATAATCACAGTGTCCGCACTAATGATTTAATCTAATGGCAGCCTTAAGATCTAGATAAATTCATTAATCTTAACAACCAAGTTGTCTGCTTGTGTTGCTTTGATCGAATGTTTTCCCTAAGTTTAATAACGTAGTTCCGCCACAATTATCAAGCTTAGTTGCTTCACAAGTTTATATACCCTAACTCCGGTTTTGATACCAAACTTAGCAATAGATTGTTCACAATAATAACTTAGAGTCCGCTCTAGCAATTATCAACAACAATCATAGAAAACATGCATAGGAAAACAATCATACTCATTCATAATACAAACTGAAAATAAATGAAGAATAAATCTCACAGTTCTTGAAATCTGAAAGTTTCTGCGTCCTTGCAACCAAGAAAAGAGCTTAGCCTTGCATATCTATTGAACAACTACTCCTAAAGATAAAAGAAAGCATTATTTCTAGTATGTAGAGAGGAGAGTTTGTGTTTCTTCACTTCTAGTTGCTACCACCTTTCTTTGATTCTATTGCACTCCCTCCTCCTCTTTCTTGGCTCTCTTGATGTCTATATATAGGCTTCAATGGCAGCTCCTCTTGCTTCTTTATCAACAATGGTGGCTGCCAAACTTGCCAAACTTTGACATTAGTAGTCACCACAAACAACCCACCATTGTAGCCTCCTTCTTTGACAATGGCAGCATTCCAACTTGCAGCTGGTTTGTGGTTGGTGATTTGAGGTTGGTGGATTGAGGTTGGTGGCTACTTTTCTTGACCTTCTAGATTGATTTACTAGAGGGGCTAAATTGCTGAAATTATAACTTGGATGATAGTTTAGAAGCTTCGAAACATAATTTGGACTCATATGCTTTAGTTGCATGCAATTGGTTTGATGTCAGTGGTCCAGGCTTGATGCTGACTCGTTGTCGGATGGTTTATCTTCTTGTTCAGCTTAGTGGGAGCATGTTCCCTTAGGCTTTTTGATTTCTATTGTGCCCTGCATAAGGGCTCTTCATGCTTTTGTATATGGGATATTATTCTCTTGTTCTTTAGGGATCTTGTTCCCTTTGGTGCTGTTGATTGGAAATCAGTAGGTCAAGGCTATCTTGGTGTTGGTTTGCTATTCGGTGGCTTCTGGTTTGGCTTAGTGGGAGTATGGTCCCTTAGGTTTTTTGTTTTTAGTTTCATTTCCTACATAGGGGATGTTCATGCTATTTGTATATGGGGGATGTTCATGCTATTAGTGGGAGCATGTTCATGTTCCCTATATTTTACTATATGCCTATTGCCATATAGCTTTTGATGCTAGTTTAGGGGAGCGTATTCCTGCTAATCTAGGTTCAAGGGAGTCTATTCCTTTTACTTTTTGTTCCGCAAGCTTGTTTTGTTTAAGGGAGCCTGTTCCCTTTGCCTGGATATATATGTCCTTTTGTATTACTGGTTTCCGGCTTATGCTGCAAGCTTGTCTTGCTATTTTTGATCTATACAATTCTTACATTTGATAAAAAAAAAAAGTTGTGTGTTTTTTTTTACAATAAGAGCTACCAAGCACACAAAATAAAACAACATCCTCCCATCTTCATCCTCTCTCACCTTCCACCATTTGTTATCTCTCTCTCCATTATCTCTCTCATGTCTACTAACTAACACCAGAAAACCAACAAATAACCCACTATTACTAATAGCCTTCAATCTCCAATCGACAGCCTCCTTCAACAATACCATTAAACAACCTAGGAAATCCACACCTTCCTCTCAACCATAAGTCATGACCCATCATATAGCAACCCCAACAAACAACCAACCATAACCCATCATCTCCTCCCAACTCCATCCAAAAACCCATCATCTTAATTATTAAATGTAAGAAATGACAATAGACGAAAAACACCAGCTGCTTCCTCTCCTTTAATGCAGCCAACATCCATGACAACTCTTTTTTATCATAACCACCATCCATGCTCTTTGTCAACAACCAAAGCTCTCTCCACAACCACCAAACCAAAACAACACTAGTAAGCTAGTTTACACATGGCCAAGTGTCTCAAAAATAAAAATAAAATCATAGTGCGTGTTATTTTCATCTGAAAATTCAAAATATATGTTTGCATGTATTTTAGGATTTAATAACCAACTTATTAAATTCATTATAATTTGACTAATATTTCAATAAACTATCATTTTTTTAATTCATGAGAATTAATAGTTAAAAGTCTTGGTACAGAGCGTTCGACCTACAAGTGAGGCTAATATTTGAAATATTAAAGTTAACTAGAAAATTCTCAATGTTATTCTAAATATTCATCAAATTTAATTGGAAGTATTTTTCATCTAATACATAAATTACGAAGAATTTATTTGGGTAAATGAATTTATAATAAATTCTTAAACACTAGGTTTATTCATACGAATAAATCTCAATCCTAAACTATAGATAGACCATTGACCAAAAAATCATCAACACCTTTAAACCATATCAAAACCACAAAGCAGCTTACCCCAGGTAGAATAGGGTAGGGGTGTTAATACCTTTCTTAGTCACAATCAGTCTCTTACTCTTAAATCTCTGACAAGACTAGTACACATAGGTTTCCTACCGACCTTAAACCAAATAATTAGGTAGCGACTCCAAACAATCCCCTAATGTCGCATGTCCACATGCAACAGTGGGTATTATATGATATTTAAATAGCTTGATTTTCCTCTATGCATTAACTACTTAAAATTTTCTTTAGCTTTTGTTATGTCAGATTTTTTTTTTTTATGTTTTCTTTAATCAATCACTTTAGTAGTATTTGTTACTTTGCTACTAGTTTTATTAGCCTCTTTAAGATTTTTTAATATAGTAGTCTTGAACGATCCTCTCCCATTGAGTTTTACAATGTAAATTAGTTATTGTTGATCTTACTCAAACTCTTTGTCAAATGTGAGACAATCATTAAATAAGCTATCACGACCTCATTCAAGTAGCTTATTGTGTAAGTTTTACTTAGTGGCTTCATTTTTACTTATTTGCCCAACATTTTTTCATATCAAGCAACATCATGTATAAAGGTGTAGATATTAGTATGTTTGGTTTTAACAAATCTTTTTCTAGTATTTAATTACATCCTTTATATAATTAACTTGATTCACTCCTACTTTGTTATAGTTGTATTATACTTGGTTTTGAGAGTCATAAAGCAAAGTTCATAGCTTTTAATGAATCTTTTGGGTCTTGAACAACTTAAGCATAGTCAACTAGTGTTTCCTTTAGTTTTGTTCTATAAAAGTGCTTGTGAAAATGAGAAACCTATGAGACCTTATATAGCCTAAACACATATTAGGTCGTGTAATTGGCCTGACATTTTGTAAATAATTATGAACTAAAAGACACCTTATATGTGATTATGCTCTAATATAGCTAGGTTTATGGTTATGTTTGTTGCATAGGCATATGATATGGTTGAGAACTCTCATATATTCATATTGAAGTGTTTGTTATTGGAAGATACCTAGTAGTTGCTCTTTAGGTGTCTACATGAGAGATCGATTATGTCTTAACTCTTTTTTTAATCTGATTGAGTTGATCAATCACAACATGTATGGTTCTATTAGCTACCACAATACTATTATGGTAAGTCATGTTCTTTGTGTTTTTCATCTCTAAACTAGATGGCTCTTAAATTAGCATTAGACAAACTGATTTGTTAATAAAAATATGTTTCCAAAGCCATTAGTGGCTAGTTAAATTTTGTCTATAATAGTTATGACTATCTAACTACATCATAAATACCTATAAAAGGGTAAGTGTAAAGTTGAGTTGAAGTTCTAGGAACATCATTGTATCCTCTAAAAGTTGGTAAAGGCAATAACATGAGGAATGTTAGGTATAGGTTGTATAAGAGCACCATGACTTTGTTTATATGTAACTCTTTGTTTTTACATGATGAAGAACATTGCATAATACATTTAATTGGGGTTACTCAATTAGCCCCTATGTTGGTAATTAACTATCATATATCAACACATAATTATAGGGCTTTTCTTGGAAGAAAACAAAATTTATGTTCTTATGTTTCAGGTTAACTTCCTTGGATTGGGATTATTATTATTTTTTCTTTTTAACCATATAACTGACCTTTGTTAATTGCTTGTCTAATTATTCGTCAATCATAATGATGACACTTTTATAAGATTGTTTTTTAAGTGGCATGATGACAAATCTTTTACTATGATACATAAAACACTAAAATCCTAACTTATTATGTAACATTAACTATACACATTGAGGATTCCTATTCTACATAAGCTTGGATACTCTAATTGATCACACGAGCCTTTTCCTTGTAGTCAATCAATTCGTTATAGTTAATTACATGGACTCCCTTCTTATGGTTAATTGTTTTCTTATGGTCAATCATTGTCAAATCTTCCTTGCCTCTAATTGATCATGAGACTTTTTGGGCGATCACATTATTAATGATTGATTTTAGTTTATCTTTCTTTATACAACAATGAACAATAATTGTTCTTAATTGATTGACACATGAGCATTTATTTTTAATGTAAACAATATCGCCCATATTCCTTTATTTCTCAAATAAAGGACTATATCCTATCATATTTATACTAAATTGATGTTGTGGCAAGTGACATTGTTCATCCAAAAATATCAACCATGTTCTTCAATGTGTCTAAAAAGTTGGACAATTTATTATTTTTCAAAAACAACGTTTGCTTTAGCGTTGAAGCACATCACTTAGGATTCATTTAAGTGCAACCTAAGATGTTTATTCACTACTTTTATGATCCAACACCTAACTCATTCTCCTTAATGTGGAATTGTCTTTTAGATTGTTAATTTGAGGTTGAAAGAGAAGTTTGCAACTTGACCCAACAAGAACCTTGCCTTAGAGAACCAAAGTTATATGTAATTGATCAACGCTACCCTACTCCTATAACAAGACATGAAGGAGAAGTATAAATCACAATCAAGTTGATCAATCCTTCAAATAATTTACAAGTTCAATAAAAAACTTAGTATAAAAATCACTAAATCACACAAAGAGAAACGAAGTACAAAATATGCAACAACTTTAAGGAAAAAATTATAAACTAAAAAATAATGTTAATAATTGGTTTATATAGTATAAAGTTAACCTTAATTTGACTTGATGTACCCTAACTTGATAAATAGGTATTAACACATTAAAAGCTTAAAATAACTAAAATAATAAAATAAAACCTAACCCAAATAAACTTTTAAATGCTGCAAGCCCTAAAATAAACTAAAAGATAAAAAATAATAGCCTAATTAATTAAAATAAAATCAAAGTTGAATTTCATAATCTATTAGTAGAATTAAAGCCTAACTTCAAATGAATATTTGAGGATGTTTACTTTTTAATGCAACTTCAAAATTCATTATGTAGCCTTAGTTATGGCCAAAATAATATTGAAAGGTTAAAACTGGTATATTTGAATCTTTTTATTTTAATGTTTTCTTAATGTCTGGATGCTCCCCTACAAGCCATTCTTAAATATAAATAAAATTAATCAAGGCTTGTTTTTTATTATTTGATATTCTCTTTATGTATCTTGAAAAAGTATATTAATTACTTTCTTGAACTTCTTTACTCTAAGTCTTATAACCAGACCCAATAAAAATATCTTTGATGGATTTTTTGATGTTAAAGTTGGGATCGTGTCACATTTTTCCTATAAAACCTCCATTCTTTTCTAAGTAAAAATCATTAAAAAAACACGATTCAAGAGTCCTAAATTCTCTAACAATGACATCTTCAATCTCCTCTTTTATAAACTATATTTTTCTTTGTATTTTACTAATTTAAGCATTGAAGATCTCTTATTCCACAAAAAGAACTTGTTTTGCACTAATATATTAACCATGATCTAAAAATTCATCAAAAATCATCAAAGAGCCATAAAAAAAACATAGATTTGAAGTTTTTCCTACCATTAATTTAGTATACAAAATTGGTAGAGGAGCTTTCTTCTTGGAGGTTGGGACTGAAATGATTTGCATCATGGTATAGTAATTCACTCACTCCTGGGGTGTTAAAAAAAACTGAATAACTGAAAAAACTGAGAAAACTGATGGAAAATTAACCGAGAAAACCGAACTGAGATGAAAAATCGATTAAATCGATTAATAAAACCAAAAATCTTTCCAGTTCGGTTCGGTTTCGGTTTTACCACCAAAACCAGTAAACCGAACTGGCTACCTATAAAAATAAAGCCAGAAAGGCAGAAACGACCTAGTATAAATACTAAATGGTAAAGTAAAGTGTAAACCTAAACCTAAATCATTTAGTTTTCATCTTCAATTTACTTTTGCAGCCGCCGCCCACACCAGACGCCTTCCTTTCCCCTTTAATTTTCATCTTCTCTGCCTCTTGCCCCCCCTGCATTTGTCTGTCTCTTCTCTAGCTGATCAATAAGTAAATAACCCACATCTCCGCATCCATCTAATAGACATGCAGTGGAAAAAAAACCCGAACAAAACCCCTAAGTGTCTCTTGACACGACGAAAAGATTGATGTCTTCTCCCAAGTGCAAGAGTGTCGAAGTAATAAATAACTCGGCAAGACCAGGGTCGAACCACAGGGAGGTTAATTGTACAAATTATAAATAACAATAATACAACAACAATAACAATAACAACAACAACAAT
>NW_011500503.1:61186-61374 GCF_000495115.2 Populus euphratica
TGATGAGTGGGTGGCCAACTCTTGACATGGTGACAATCCTTATCTTCTCTTGTCTGCCCACAACGTCATTGCTAACATCAAAATTGGAGTCACTCAAAAACATGAACGTTGTAGTAAATTGTGTAAAGATTCAGCTCATTTGGACTTTTAGAACTCCAGATATGGGCCAAATACTGAACAGTGCTCGG
>NW_011500503.1:68139-69474 GCF_000495115.2 Populus euphratica
TCATGAATCAATTCTTTCATTTATGTGATAGGCCTGCATTTAAAATGAATATTTACCACAAATTAAAGGTATCTTATATTATTAGATACGTTATTATAAAACATGTTTTAGTTAAGGAGTTATTGATACTTCGAGTGCAAAATGATGAAATAAAACCTTGATAAAAATACACTTTTAAGTACTAATCATCTCTCTTCACCTGCAACAGAAAGAGTCAAAGAGTTAAAGTTTACTATTTATCCATGTGTTAATTCTAGCCTTCGTGTGCCTATAAGTTTTTCTTGTAAGTTGTAACATTTGTTCCATTAGAGATCTCTGACCTCTGCTTCTTTTTCTATCCTCTTGTAGCTAGGGTTTTTACATCTTTCTTTAGGTTTGCCCCCCTTTCCTCGGCTCTCTCTCTTTTCTGTTGATTTGTGTTGATATCGAGCTATTGATTGCTTTGTTTAGCATTGTTAACTTTAATATGTATCGGTTTATCTTGATTGCTTTGATCTGTATTATCGGTTCTTTTATCTATATTATCAACTATCAATCTGTTTTATCTTGATTGCTTTGTTTGGCTGTCAATCTATTGTCTGTTGTATTAATTTTGGGCTGTTGGCAGTATGTTCATGACTTCATTCTGTTTTATTTTGGCAATAAGTTCATTTTGTTCAATGTTCATGTATGATCTATTAAATGTTTAGTCTTGCTAAGTGCTAATAATTATATAAAAGAGAGATTGCATGAGAATCCATATGGGGAGTGAAATAATTCAATGAAAATCTGAATAAGTTAATGGAACCAAGGCCTTGATTGAGTAAAATGTGTTGGATCAGCATGTGTAAACACCACGGACTTTTAGGGTTTTGCTTGCTCTTTCCTTCATTTTAAGAATAGAAATTGGTCCATTACACACTTTGTGCAATTGAAATTGGTCCATTACACACTTTCAGGTCCATTGCATGTGTAATTTATAGTATATAGGTTTTTTAGAATAAAGAGGTGATAGATGCCTTTTTGCAATTATATGAACCTAACATGATGCTCAACTTCTGCTTGATTCTCAATTGTAGTCAGATGTTGATTCATGTTGTTGTTTTCTTAATTTCAGATGCATAATGGGGAAAATCCTACATCGAATGAGTCAAATATTTCAAGTTCATGATTAGTACTTAAAAGTGCATTTTTTATCAATGTTTTATGTCATCATTTTGCACTTGAAGTATCAATAACTCCTTAACTAAAAGCATATTTTATAATAATATATCTAATAATATAAGATACCTTTAATTTGTGGTAAATATTCATTTTAAATGCAGGCTTGTCACATAAATGAAAGGATTGATTGAT
>NW_011500503.1:72036-83637 GCF_000495115.2 Populus euphratica
TATTATTATTATTATTATTATTATTATTATTACTGTTGTTGTTATTGTTGTTTTATAATTGTTGTTTATAATTTGTACAATTAACCTCCCTGTGGTTCGACCCCGGTCTTGCCGGGTTATTTATTACTTCGACACTCCTGCACTTGGGAGAAGACATCAATCTTTTAGTCGTGTCAAGTTTTTGGCGCCGTTGCCGGGGAGGTAAGTTCTTGTATAAATTATAGTATTTATTTTATTTTCTCTTTTCACTTTTCTTGTATATAACTTTGTTTCTTTTTATTTTGTTTTCTTCCTCCTTCTTTTGCTTTCTTCTTCTTTTTTTTATTTTATTCCTGCACGTGCATGAGAGTGTGGTCACGTACATCAAGTGGTAGACTTTGTAGGGTATCCTCATCATTTTCAGAAAATATGGCCGAAGAAGATAATCAATCACTTTATAATGAGAATAATGAGAATAACCGTGCTAGAACACTTAGAGACCACATGAATCCCACAAGAACAAGTGCACCATCATGCATAGTTTTTCCTCCTGATGTCATTTTAATTTTAAGCTAGGCATTATTCAACTTTTACCTTCTTTTCATGGCTTAGAATTGGAAAATCCATACTTGCATTTAAGAGAATTTGAGGATGTCTGTAACACCTACAATGACTCAAATTGTAGCATGAACACCATTAGATTAAAGCGTTTTCCTTTTTCATTAAAAGATAAAGATAAAACATGGCTATAAAATTTGAGACCAGGATCCATTCGTGCTTGGGATGAAATACAACAATAGTTTTTAAAGAAGTTTCTCCCATCTCACAAAACAAACTCTTTCAAAAGACAAATCACCACTTTCACTTAAAAACCAAGAGAAACATTTTACCAATGTTGGGATAAGTATCAAAACTTGCTGAATACTTGTCCTCATCATGGTTTTGAAACATGGAGATTGGTTTCACATTTTTATGAAGGGTTAACACCTAGAGATAGGCAAATGGTTGAATTGATGTGTAAAGGAACTTTTGAAGATAAAGACCCTAACAAAGCAATGGAGTATTTAGACTTGTTAGCTGAAAATGCTCAAAATTGGGACATCACGGGTACTTATGAGGCACCGAGTAAAACTTAACCTCATACATCTAGTGGAGGTATGTACAACCTTAGGAAAGATCATGACCTCCAAGCTAAGTTTGCATCTTTAGTTAGAAAAGTTGAGGCACTAGAATTGAAAAGGAGTGGTCAATTAAAATCTATTGAAAACATTGTGTGTCAAATATGTTAAACAAATGAACACTTAACCAGTAACTATCCAACCTTGCCTTCTTTTAAGGAATGTCTCTATGAACAAGCTCATGCTTTAAACAGTTTCCAAAGGGCCAACCACAACCCCTACTCACAAACATCCAACCCTGGTTGGAGAAATCACCCAAATTTCAGTTGGAAGAGTGATAATAATAATGTACAAACTTCACAACCACCGTTTCAAGTATACCATAATTTCTAAAAATCTCATGGATATGCATCTCCTTATGCTTCACCTCCTAGAAGAAATCTTGAGGAAACATTGCATATATTCATTGAAAAGCAAGAGATAATCAATACTCAACTTGCTCAAAACATGACAGATATTAAAGATACTCATGCAAAATTGACATCTTCTCTCAGTTTCCAAGAGAAAGGTAAGTTTCCATCTCAACCACAACAAAATCCCAAGGGGCAATACAATGCAAATGCAAGTAGTTCTGGAAGCCAACACATGGATCAAGTCAAATCAGTCACTACTCTTCGTAGTGGTAAGGTTATTGAAAAACCCACTCTTGAACCTTATGATAAAGATGATGAGTTAATCTCTGAGGGTAAGGAAAGGGTTGAATCTAAAAATTACAAAGAAACGATTGATTCCCCGCCAGTACTTCCATTTTCTCGAGCCATGACCAAACAAAGGAAAGTCAAACAAAGGAAAGTCAATCACAACTCCAAAATCTTTGAAACTTTCAAACAGGTAAGAATCAATATACCTTTGCTAGATGCTATTAAATAGGTTCCTTCCTATGCTAAATTTTTAAAAGATCTATGCATTGTGAAGAGAAAACTGAATGTGAAAAAGAAAGCCTTTTTAGCCAAACAAGTAAGTGTCATTCTTCAGAAAAAATAATGTTTTGAAATATAAAGACCCTGGTTGTCCTACAATTTCTTGCTTTATTGGAGAACATAAAATTGAAAGAGCCTTACTTGATCTTGGAGCCAGTGTGAATTTACTTCCATATTTAGTTTTTCAAAGTCTCAATCTAGGTGAGTTAAAACCAACTTCTGTAACTCTTTTACTTGCTGATAGATCTGTAAAAGTGCCTAGAGGAATAATTGAAGATGTTTTAGTACAAGTCGATAAATTCATTTATCCTGTGGATTTTATTGTCTTGGACACACAACCTGTTGAAGTATGTAATTCATTTCCAGTTATTTTAGAACATCTGTTTCATACAACTTCTAATGCATTGATTAATTATAGGAATGGACTGATGAAGCTATTATTTGGAAACATGACATTGGAGATGAATATTTTCAACATTTGCAAGCAACTTGGAGATGATAATGATTTACAAGAAGTAGATCATATTGACGAATTAGTTTATGATCAACTTGAATTTACTTTAAGTAAAAATGAGTTGGATGCATCTGAAGATTTGCAAATAATTTATTCTGAGGAAGAAATCACAGATGAAAAACGCACCAAAAATATTGATTCGAATCTTTTGTCAAAAGTGACAACAAATTCGATATTTGACATCCCACCAATCGATGATTACTTTCTTAATGAATCCTTACTTTCTCTTAGTTCAATGCCTTGGTATGATAAAAATATCAATTTTCTTGCTTTAGGAGATTTCCTAGTTGATTGGAGTACCCAAGACAAAGAAAAGTTTTTGAATGAAGTGAAGAACTTTTATTGGGATGACCCTAACTTATTCAAATATTGTCCTCATCAAATATTTCAAAGATTCATTCTCGACAATGAGGTAAGTAGTGTCATTAAATTTTGTCATTCTAAAGCATGTGAGAGTTATTTTTCATCAAAAAAGATAGCTGCAAAAATATTTTAAAATGGATTTTATTGACCTATTGACACGACTAAAAGATTGATGTCTTCTTCCAAGTATAGGAGTGTCGAAGTAATAAATAACCTGGCAAGACCGGGGTCGAACCACAGGGAGGTTAATTGTACAAATTATAAATAATAATAATACAACAACAATAACAATAACAACAACAAAAATAATAATAGTAATAACAACAATAATAATAATATAATAATAATAATACTAATAATAATAATAGTAGTAGTAGTAGTAGTAATAGTAGTAGTAATAAGAACAACAACACATGTTTCACAATAAAAGGACCGCTCCATCTTCATCTTAATTTTCCAGGAAATAAATGCAGTCGAGAATTATAAAGCAAGATTTTTTGACCAACATTGAATGTTTTTCTCAGTATTATCTAGTATGAAACTCTTTAATTGTTGCTTTATGAATTCTTGAATTTTCATATGCATCATTTCTTATTTCCTCAAGCTCATTTATTTGTAATTTTCGCAGTTGACTGGCATCATCCAGATTTGAATTGAAAGCTTTAATAGCCCAATAAGCTTTATGTTCAAGTTCCACAGGCAAGTGACAAGGTTTTCCATAGACTAGTCTATAAGGTGACATACCTAATGATGTTTTATAAGCAGTTCGATAAGCCCAAAGTGCATCATTAAGTCTTAAAGACCAGTCTTTCCTATTAGGGTTCACTCTTTTCTCCAAAATATGTTTGATCTCCCTATTAGCAAGCTCTACTTGTCCACTTGTTTGAGGGTGATAAGGGGTGGCAACTTTGTGTGTGATTCCATATTTCTTCATTAAAGACTCAAATGGCTTGTTGCAGAAATGTGTTCCACCATCACTTATTATGGCTTGAGGGACTCCAAATCGACTCAAAATATTTTCTTTCAAAAACTTTATCACTGTTTTGTGATCATTGTTTCGACTTGGAATTGCCTCTATCCATTTTGAAACATAATCTGCTGCAACTAATATGTATAAGAAACCAAATGATGAAGGGAATGGACCCATGAAATCTATACCCCAGCAATCAAAGATCTCAATGACAATAATAGGGTTTAAAGGCATCATGTGACGTTTTGAAATAGATCCCAACTTTTGACAATTTTCACAAGACTTGCAGAATGCATGTGAGTATTGGAACATGGTGGGCCAATAAAATATACTTTGTAAGATTTTTACGGTTGTCTTTCTAGACGAGAAATGGCCCCCACATGCCTCAGAATGACAAAATTTAATGACACTACTTACCTCATCGTCAGGAATGCATCTTCGAAATATTTGATCAGGACAATATTTCAATAAATAAGGATCATCCCAATAAAAGTTCTTCACTTCGTTCAAGAACTTTCTTTTATCTTGGGTACTCCAATGAGCTGGCAATTGTCCTGAAACAAGAAAATTGACAATATTAGCAAACCAAGGCATTGTAGAGATAGAAAGTAAAGATTTATCGGGAAAGTAGTCATCGATTGGTGTGATGTTAGTTTTCGAATCTGTTGTCAATCTTGACAAGTGATCTGCGACAATATTTTCGCTGCCTTTCTTATCTTTGATTGTGATATCAAATTCTTGAAGTAATAAAATCCACCGCACCAATCTAGCCTTAGAATCTTTCTTAGAAAGAAGATATTTCAATGCTGCATGATCACTAAAAACAACAACAGGTGAGCCAACAAGATATTTCAATCCAACATGATCACTACTACAAGTAATTCTTTTTTAGTGGTGGTATAATTCATTTGAGCACTATTTAAAGTTTTACTTGCATAGTAAATTACATAAGGTTTCTTATCTTTTCTTTGTCCCAAAATAGCACCCACGACATAATCACTAGCATCACACATTATTTCAAAAGGTAATGACCAATGGGGAGGTTGAATCATAGGAGCACAAGTAAGCAAGTTTTTAAG
Organism: Populus euphratica; assembly: GCF_000495115.2. NCBI lineage: Eukaryota > Viridiplantae > Streptophyta > Magnoliopsida > Malpighiales > Salicaceae > Populus > Populus euphratica. Next base: position 77,040 of record NW_011500503.1, read on the forward strand.
TTTAACAAAGGCTTCTTCATAATGTTCAGTCCATTCAAAAATAGTATCCTTTGTTAGAAGGTTACTTAAAGGCTTAGATATTAGACTAAAATCTTTGATGAACCTTCTATAAAAACCAGCATGTCCTAGGAATGATCTAACATTTTTAAGAGATTTTGGTGTTGGCAAGTTTGCAATTAACTCGATTTTAGATTTGTCAACCTCAATTCCTTTTGATGAAACAATGTGACCAAGTACAATGCCGTTTGTTACCATAAAATGACATTTTTCCCAATTCAACACAAGATTCTTCTCTTCACACCTGGTCAAAACCTTTCCTAAGTTAGTTAAAACATCATCAAATGAATCTCCAAAAACAGAAAAATCATCCATGAAAATCTCAAGAAATGTTCAACCATATCACTAAATATACTAAGCATGCATCTTTGAAATGTGGCTGGTGCATTACATAATCCAAAAGGCATCCTTCGATATGCAAAAGTACCAAATGGACATGTGAAAGTAGTCTTTTCTTGATCTTCCAATGCAATTTCAATTTGGTTGTAACCCGAATAGTCATTTAGGAAACAATAAAATTCATGACCTGCAACTCTTTCTAGGATTTGATCCATGAAAGGTAAAGGAAAATGATCTTTTCTAGTCATTGAATTAAGTTTCCTATAGTCAATGCACATGCGCCAACCAGTAACAGTTCTAGTGGGAATTAACTCATTGTTCTCACTTATTATCACAGTGACTCCAGACTTCTTGGGTACAACTTGGGTAGGACTTACCCATTTGCTGTCAGAAATAGGATAAATGATTTCATTATCTTGAAGCTTAAGGACTTCATTTTTCACTACTTCTTTCATATTAGGATTTAGCCTTCGTTGCATTTCTCTAGAGGGTTTAGCATTTTTCTCTAAATAAATTCTGTGTGTACAAATCAAAGGACTAATTCCTTTTATATCAGCTATAGTCCATCCTAATGCATTTTTGTGCATTTTCAGAGTTTGTAGTAACTTACCTTCTTGATGTGCATTAAGTTTGGAAGAGATTATTACCGGAAAAGTTTCATTTTCTCCCAAAAATGAGTATTTGAGATTGGATAGCAACGGCTTCAAAATAAGTTTTGGTGGTTGAACACTTGAAGGTATGGACTTAATTGATCGTGGTGGCAATTCCTCAATTTGTGGCCTCCAGTTACTTGTCTTTAATTCTTCTTGAAAATAAATCATTTGCAAATCATCAGATTCATCAATCTCAATTTCACTGGAAGTGGTTGGAAATTTTTCAGTAAAGTCCACTTCCTGTAAATCATTATCATCTCTAGGTTGCTTGCAAATGTTGAAAATATTCATCTCCAATGTCATGTTTCCAAATGATAGCTTCATCAGTCCATTCCTACAATTAATCAATGCATTAGAAGTTGCAAGAAATGGACGTCCTAAAATAACAGGAAATGAATTACATACTTCAACAGGTTGTGTGTCCAAGACAATAAAATCCACAGGATAAATGAATTTATCGACTTGTACTAAAACATCTTCAATTATTCCTCTAGGCACTTTTACAGATCTATCGGCAAGTAAAAGAGTTATAGAAGTTGGTTTTAACTCACCTAGATTGAGACTCTGAAAAACTGAATATGGAAGTAAATTCACACTAGCACCGAGATCAAGTAAGGCTCTTTCAATTTTATGCTCTCCAATAAAGCAAGAAATTGTAGGACAACCAGGGTCTTTATATTTCAAAGAATTATTGTTTTGAAGAATAGCACTTACTTGTTCTGCTACAAAAGCTTTCTTTTCCACATTCAATTTCCTCTTCATAGTGCATAGATCTTTCAAAAATTTAGCATAGGAAGGAACTTGTTTAATAGCATCCAGCAAAGGTATATTGATCCTTACCTGTTTGACTCATCATCTTTCTCATAAGGTTCAAGAGAGGGTTTTTCAATAACCTTACCACTGCGCAGAGTAGTGACTGATTTGACTTGATCCATGTGTTGACTTCCGAAACTACTTGCATTTGCATTGTATTGCCCCTTGGGATTTTGCTGTGGTTGAGATGGAAACTTACCTTTCTCTTGGAAACTGAGAGCAGATGTTAATTTTGCAAGAGTATCTTTAAAATCTGTCATGTTTTGAACAAGTTGAGTATTAATTGTCTCTTGCTTTTCAATGAATGCATGCAATGTTTCCTCAAGATTTCTTCTAGGAGGTGGAGCATAAGGAGGTGCATATCCATGAGAATTTTGGAAATTATGGTGTGCTTGAAACGGTGGTTGTGAAGTTTGTGCATTGTTGTTCTCACTCTTCCAACTGAAATTTGGGTGATTTCTCCAACCAGGGTTGTATGTTTGGGAGTATGGGTTGTGGTTGGCCCTTTGGAAACTGCTTAAAGCATGGGCTTGTTCATGGAGACATTCCTTAAAAGAAGGCAAGGTTGGACAGTTACTGGTTGAGTGTTCATTTGTTTCACAGATTTGACACACAATGTTTTCAACAGATTTTAATTGACCACTCTTTTTCAATTCTAGTGCCTCGATTTTTCTAGCTAAAGATGCAAACTTGGCTTGAAGGTCATGATCTTCCCTAAGGTTGTATATACCTCCACTAGATGTATGAGGTTGAGTTTTACTCAGTGCCTCATAAGTACCCGTGGTGTCCCAATTTTGAGCATTTTCAGCTAACAAGTCTAAGTACTCCATTGCTTCATCAGGGTCTTTATCTTCAGAAGTTCAATTACACATCAATTCAACCATTTGGCTATCTTTAGGTGTTAACCCTTCATAGAAATGTGAAACCAATTTCCATGTTTCAAAACCATGATGAGGGCAAGTACTAAGCAAGTCTCGATACCTATCCCAACATTGGTAAAATGTTTCTCCTAGTTTTTGAGTGAAAGTGGTGATTTGTCTTTTGAAAGAGTTTGTTCTATGAGATGGGAAAAACTTCTTTAAAAATTGTTGTTGCATTTCATCCCAAGCACGAATGGATCCTGGTCTCAAATTTTGTAGCCATGTTTTAGCTTTATCTTTTAATGAAAAAGGAAAAAGCTTTAATCTGATGGTGTTCATGCTACAATTTAAGTTATTATATGTGTTGCAGACCTCCTCAAATTCCCTTAAATGCAAGTATGGATTTTCCAATTCCAAACCATGAAAAGAAGGTAAAAGTTGAATAATACCTGGTTTAAAATTAAAATGAGATGCATCAGGAGGAAAAACTATGCATGATGGTGCACTTGTTCTTGTGGGATTCATGTGGTCTCTAAGTGTTCTAGCACGGTTATTCTCATTATTCTCATTATGAAGTGATTGATTATCTTCTTCGGCCATATTTTCTGAAAATGATGAGGATACCCTACAAAGTCTACCACTTGATGTACGTGACCACACTCTCATGCACGTGTAGGAATAGAATAAAAAGAACAAAGAAACAAATTTATATACAAGAAAAGTGAAAAAAGAAAATAAAATAAATATTATAATTTATACAAAACTTACCTCCCCGGCAACGGCGCCAAAAACTTGACACGACTAAAAGATTGATGTCTTCTCCCAAGTATAGGAGTGTCGAAGTAATAAATAACCCAGCAAGACTGGGGTCGAACCACAGGGAGGTTAGTTGTACAAATTATAAATAATAATAATACAACAACAATAACAATAACAACAACAAAAATAATAATAGTAATAACAGCAATAATAATAATACTAATAGTAGTAGTAGTAGTAGTAGTAGTAGTGGTAGTAATAAAGAAAACGAAGAAGTTGATGAGAACTTTGAGATGAAAGATTAACGTAAGGATTAAACAATGATAAAAACAAATGTCAAGGTTAGAGGTTCCACTAATGGTATGTTAAACAAGTATAGTATATGATTGTGCATCAAAAGTGTCATTAAGTCTCTTATTTTACATATGTATTTATTGTTTTTATTTGGTTGTTTTTATAATAATTGATGTGTTTTTTAGTAATGAATTTTGTTTTAATGTTTCGATAGGTTTTTGGAGCTTAAATGAATTAATTCAAAAAATTCAACGTCGGAATTCAGAACAAAGAATTGAAGAGACATTTAGTTGAAGATTGAAGCAAATCTTGGTTCAAATAAGTGCTCCAAATTTGTCCCAAAAATCAATTCTATTCCAATTCTAGAAAAGAATATCATATGATCTATTTTAAGCCCAAACTTGCCTTATGTTGTGTGCAAACTTCAACCATTAAACACTCAAGGTTTCAATGTCAATCTTAGCCCAAATAATAAGTACATTTGTATACTTATTTGATGCTCAAATTCAGCCCCAAATCAGCCCCAAATCAGCCCTAAATCTACCCCAAATCAACCTTCAAATCAACCCAAACACAATCCATGATCTTACATGTCCACACAACAAATAACAATTGATTTATTTTGGGCAATCCATTGATCCAAGAAGGCAAGCACATGGATGGAAAGCTGGAGGGGATATTTTAACATTATTTTGGGTCAAAAAGAAGAAGGAGACACCTCATAAATGAGGAAGAAAAACGTGCACCAAAGTAGTTGTAAAGCTGTCTTGATTTAATTTTTCAGAACACCTTTCGGTGTTTTGCCCATAACTTTTGACTCAGGTGTCCAAATGAGCTGTTCTTTAATGATCTGGAAAGGTGACGGAATTGCCTATAAATATGTCTCTAATAGACTTCTCCAAAAAACGCTTCTAAGAGGGTCGAATTGCTGTCCAAAGTTAGAGTCAGATTTGTGTCCGAATTTTTTCTGAAATTGTATTGTGTTCTTCTTTATAGATTTCGGTTCTTTAGTTTGTAAAACTTATTTTTTCAGTTGGATTCAAGTTCTTTCATGTTTATTGAAGTGTTCTTATATATAATCATGGTTGGCTAAACTCTTTCTTGGATCCAAATCAAGGATAATGGTGATTGAGGTGAGTTTTTTAGGATATGAATGAATCTTAATGTTTATCTTCTTATTTTCTTCGTGAATGATTTATTATTGTAAAGAAATTTTAGAAATCATTTAGGTAATGTTATAATCTTGAATTTTTATGCACAAACTTTAGTTTTGGTATAGAGATTGCTTGATTCAATGTCTTACTTAATATGAAAGTACTTGTTCATTCTTAAGCAATAATCAATCTTCATCTTTCTAATCTTCATTGTAATATCTTCTGATCTAATATCACCATCGTTGAGATTAGGTTGAGTTATCTTATATATGTTGAAGAAATCACCAATACATCACCATTAAAATTGATTTGGACCAAGACTTACTTTTCTTGTCATTTAAAATCTATTTACATTTTTTTTATCTTTGAAAACAAATCCATCAATTATTTTCAACCAAGTTATTGTTAATTTAATTTCTCTTAAGTTTTTTTTTGTTACTTAGCTTAATTTCCAGATCTAACTCTCTGTGGATATGACCTCGATCTTACCGAGTTAATTGCTACATCGCACACTCGTGCACTTGCGAGTTAAAACAAGCCGATCATAAAAAGCGGTCAAGCAGTATAAACTCTTATTATTCAATTGGAAACAACACACAAAGGAGGTTTCAATCAGATTTTAGATTGTTAACATGATTACATTAGTCATCTTATTCAATTAATGCTAATACTTGTAAATCTCGTCAAGCATTCATGATTACAACTTATGTTAACAACAAATCAAGTTCCTTTCATAGCTCAAGTGTCGGTTATACCATACATTATGGGCTATGAAAGTGCCAAGCATTTGTTGTACCAAGTGTTATACAACATAAATCAAGATTAGTCATTTAACAAGCAAAGTATTAAAGAGTAAACAAGATAACAAATATAAAACATGTTAATATCAAACATTAAAGTCCATATTAAGTTTACATTATACTTATTCTTACACCATTAGTGTAACCTTTTCACCTTGACATAATAAACTTAGTTAGACATAATGAAAGAAAGAAAAATAAATAAACAAAATAAGAACATGAATAAGATTAAAGTTAACTAAGTAAATGCAAGGAAATGAAAGGCATAAACTTGATATTAATGATAGTAAAGCATAAACATTACAAAAAATACAAAGAGAGAAAGGAAGAGCATGATCTTGATCTGAACACCAAGATGCCTAAATGCATGGCAAATACCTCCTTTTATAGGCCAAAATTAGGAACTATTGATTTGATGACTAATTGATAAGTGGGTGGCCAACTCTTGACTTGGTGACAATCCTTATCTTCTCTTGTCTGCCCAAAACGTCATTGATAACGTCAAAACTGGAGTCACTTGAAAACATGAAAGTTGTAGACAATTGTCTCATCTTTCTTGTGTAAAACATTTAGCTCATTTCAAGTTCTAGAACTCCAGATATGGCCAAAATACTGAACAGTGCTCGGGCTAGAGGATAGATTCGGGCTTTTTTGTTGTTGCAACAATTTGGACTTGAAAATGGCCTTTTTAGATCTTGGGTTCCATATAAAAGTTATATGCCTATGTCTTACCTTTCCATCCATATAAAGTAGACCTAAATCTGAGATCTATAGCTCCAGATATGACCCAATTACCGAACAGTGTTCCGGTTTGGATTGCACCGACATCTCTTTGCGAAGTTTAGCCATCTCTTTGTCCTTTCAATTTA
>NW_011500503.1:83873-85052 GCF_000495115.2 Populus euphratica
ATAAAACCATGATAAAAATGCACTTTTAAGTACTAATCACCTATCATGTTCAAGGACACACATGCATTCTGCAAAACTTGTGAAAATTGTCAAAAAATTGATAATGGTCAAAAAGTTTTGTTTTATAATTCTCAACTTTATGCATTCCCTAGAGAGCTAAGATTAAGATGGAGCAATCCTTATGGAGCCTTTAATATTGACAATCCAAAGAATGACAATGTTTTTAATAAAAATGGACATGGTTTGAAAGCTTACTTTGATAATTTTCCTAGTGAAAATGAATCAACTGGTTTGAATGATCTTGTAGATAAATGTTGATTATTTTATTTTTCTCACATTGTTTCTGTGTTTCTTTTTGAGTGATTTTTGCTAGCTTCTCTTGCCCCGGTCAAATGGCAGACAACGGTACCCCGTGACTTAAGTCGGTTCTTTTAGTTTCCCATAATAACTGATATCTGTGTATATATTTGTGCAATTCTTTGAATCTTTCTTCCAATTCTCATTTGAAAATGGACACTATTCTTGAAAAATTAAAAAAGTATTTTCCCGCTCTGCCTCAAAATGCGATTAAAAAGATTTACTGTGCTAGATGTGCAAGATTGAGGTTGTTAATGAATCATGGAATTCCTGAAGATATTCGCTAGTTGATTAAAGCAAAGGTCTGATTATCAGGTGAGTCCTCGAATTCCTTCATTTCACACATGCCTGGAATAGGTAAAAGCACTTTTGCAAAGAAACGTGGTGAAAACGACTGAAAGTCTGTCATTGATGTGTCAGATGGAATTGTAGTGCACAATGTCGTTCTTTAGGAATGGTATCTATAAACCGTGAAGATAAAATACAATTCATTAAGGATGACCTGAGTAAGGAGTCTTTAGATAATCTTCTATTGACTCTTGAGAGGTATCCTAGTGGAGATGTGCATCGTGCAATTCATGATTTATGGCACTATTTTAGAAAGAACATGCTCGACTTAGTCTTGAGAATCTGACTAAAAAAGATGTTGTTTGCCATTTTTTAAAAAAACAGGATGGGAAGTCTATCCCCGACCCATAGAGGGCATTTAAGCCGTTCTTGGACGTAAAACCAAGTGAAGATGTGAGCCACAATCACAACTACTTATACACACATGCTTTTTTTCAAAAGTAAATAAATAAATAAATAAAAAAAGAGAGAGAG
>NW_011500503.1:85103-94160 GCF_000495115.2 Populus euphratica
AGAGAGTGTGTGAGACTCTAGTTGGCCTACATATAGGTGGTATGATTGCCTTTTTAATTTCTCATCTATAAAATCCTCTCCTCCTTCCTTTCATTTCTACTCAACCCATACATTCAATACATATAGAAGTGTGTAGAAATGGCAAGTTTCTTAGGTCATCACATACGAAATATTTGTGTTTTCGGTGGATCTAGTCCTGGGAAAGAAAAAGGAGTTTTTAGAATCAGCAAATCATCTTGGTCAGATGCTAGCTGAGAGAAAGATTCATTTAGTGTATGGGGGAGGCAGTTTTGGGTTAATGGGAGGTGTGTCAATAGCTGCATTTTTAGGAGGTAGTCAAGTTTTGGGGGTCATCTCCGAAGCTTTAGCACAAGGGGACATCATTGGAAAATTAATTGGAGAGGAACTTCAGATCTCCATAATGTTGGCTCGAATGAATGCAATGTTTAACTATGTTGATGCCTTCATTGCTTTACCAGGTGGTCTAGGCATATTGGAAGAGATCTTTCATATTTTCTCTTGGGCCCAACTGCACATTCACCATAAACCCATAGGTCTGTTAAATGTTAATGGTTATTATGATAAATTGTTGTCTTTTCTTGATCATGTTGTGGAACAAGAATTTCTAACATCTTTTGCACGACAAATCATAATCTCTGCTGCTACTGCTGAACAATTGATTGACCAACTACAATTTTTCATTCCTGTAATTGATCCCTCCATGAGTCGTATAAATTGGTCATCTAAAGAAAGCCGTAAAAAGCTTAGATTAGATTTAAGTCTTTATTTGTGAATCTTTTGTGTCTTTTGGTTTTATTATTGTGTTTTGTTGTTTCTTATATTTGTTTCAGTATGTTTCAGGTTTGTCAGTGTTCATTATTTCAGGTGATATCTTCTATATTCTATCTTTCTACCTTAGAACATTTAGGACAATGTCTCGTTTTGGTTGGGGGGAGAGGGTGGTAACTAAAAAAAATAAAATTAACTAATTTTGTTTTTTATTTCATAAAGCATATGCAAAATTGTTGTTACTATGATGACAGAGTAAAGGAGATCTTTTTATGACTCTTGAGACGCATCTTAGTAACCATTCTTAATAAGGTCTATCATAATACTTCTTGAAATATTCAGGTTTACAAACTCTAGCATTGTTATCACTTAATTTTGCTTATATACTCATTTAACATGTATTCTTAAACCTTAATTTACACACACACACTTTAACATATGATTGTGGGTTGTGTATTGGATTATTACATTATTTATGTTTTTTTATTAAAGATAACAACTAAGGGAAAGGGATAGTATATAATTAAAAAAACACAAAAAAAACAAAAAAAAATAATGATAATAAAAATATAGATAAGTTTGGTTTCGTAGCCTCCCTAACCTAAGCAATTAAGCCCGAAGGGGTATTTTAACACCTAATACCCTAAAGTCAACCGACTTGGGAACTATTAGCCCAACGCTTATTATATGGGTTCAGGAGAAAAGCTTAAGGAAATCAAATATTGCACTATCTACGTATCAGTATTTACGACTTGAGTTACTAAGCTCGTAGGGGTGTCTCAACACCTAATGCCCTAAGACCAATTGGTCTAGGAGTCATTAGTTGAAAGCTCGTTACATGGGTTAAAGATGCATAGTGTTTTAAGTAATATGCATATATATTTAAAAAATAATAATAATAATAATCTCAACCCAAGGAAGTTAACCTTAAACATTAGAACAACAATTTTGTTTTCTTCTAAGAAAAGCTCCATAATTATGTGTTGATATATTGAGCATAAAAGAAAGGTTTATTAATATCTTATTAAGAGATATTGAGTAGATATATAAATTTAATGACAGTTTGTTTATCTAGATAGATTAATGGAAGTTGAATGATAAATACCTTGCTTTGTGGAATTTGCAAAAAAAATTTCTGTTTTAACGCTTTGATTACTAGAGACTAGTAATAAGCTGGTTGGGGGGGTGATTAGTACTTAAAAGTGCATTTTTTGTCAAGGTTTTATGTCATTATTTTGCACTTGAAGTATCAATAACTCTTTAACTAAAGCATGTTTTATAATAATATATCTACTAATATAAGATACATTTAATTTGTGATAAATGTTCATTTTAAATGCAGGCCTATCACATAAATAAACAGATTGATTGATGAATTTAAGAACTGAAATTGAAAGGACAAATAGATGACCAAACTTAGAAAAGAGATGCTGGTGTAATCCAAACCGGAATAAGATGACTATTATAATCATGTTAACAATCTATAATTAGATTGAAACCTCCTTTATATGTGGTTTCCAATTGAATAATAAGAGTTTATACTATACTTGTTTGACATATCAATAGTGGATCCTTTAACCTTGCATTTGTTATTATCATTGTTTAATCCTTACATTAATATTTCATCTCAAAGTTCTCATCATCTTCTTCTCCTTCTCCTTCTTTTTTATTATTATTATTATTGTTATTATTATTGTTGTTGTTATTGTTGTTGTATTATTGTTATTTATAATTTGTACAATTAACCTCCTTGTGGTTCGACCCCGGTCTTATCGAGTTATTTATTACTTTAATATTCTTGCACTTGAGAGAAAATATCAATTTTTTAGTCGTGTCAGTTCAAAACCAAATTCTTTACCTATTCTAGTTCCAGTTACTACCTCCAGCACAAACAGCAACACTGTAGAAGGTAATCCACCTACTCAAGCTCTTGCCTATGTACACTAGCCTAATTAAATCTGTCTTATTTTTCAAGGAAAAAGAGTAGTTACTAGCATCAAAATGAAACCAATATTCAAGTCAAGGTAGTAACATGTGATAGGATTTGCCAATTGATATTGATCAATGATCAATAACAAGCCAATCCCCAAGTCAACAAACTCCTACCAAAGGATATAAAAAGGGAAAAACAATGCACCATATGTAATGGAATACATATGCAAATCCGTTGTGGGACAAACCCTTCAAATGGGGATGGCTGATGAAACTTTTCAAAGGACAGGAGGGAGTAAAACCGCCATCAAAATAAGGGATCTGTGAAATTTTGCTCTATTTCAAAATCTAATATCGCATCATGTACTAGTTTCAATCTCATCAAAAATCGAGGTAGATTATGCGTGGTTGTATACATATATATTTATATATATGACTATGCATTAGCAAGTAAGCCAATTATAACTAAAAGGATTTATAAAGTTTTGCTAGACATCATGCCAACAGTTTAGCAAGTTCATCCACTCTTAGGCTTCCTTGTGGTACAGAATCTACATAATGTTCATTGAAATATTTTCTTCTAACCTTAGAACTCTTCCTCTCGCTACCTCCTCCCATCTTGGAGAAGCTTGTGACTTGTTTAACTTCCAATTCCCCGTTTTCTTGCATCTCGCTCTTTTGAACCACTGTGTTCCTGGGTTGGCGCCTGAAAACAGGACCAGGAGGAGCAGACTGTGCAAAGGCAACTGCCTTTTGGTAAACCGCATCAGCATCCAAATTTGCATCAACTAGGACAACTGCACTCCCAATCTCAACAGCTTGTTTCAACAATTCTAAAACTCCCTGCGTATAAGATTCATTCAGTTTTGCCAGTTCACTATCTTGGGAACCTTCTAAAACATTTTGGAGCTTTTCCATGTTCCCAATTCTTTCCAGTGTGGTATCAGATTCCACCGACGTGGTAATTAGCATTTCATCAATATACCGTCTATCATCCGCTGTTACTTCACTGCCACTTGTAATTCTCATGGCTTCAGACTCGGTAACAGCAGAACTGTCATCATTATCTGGTGTGGTTTTACTTTCATAGATTTCTGTTGAGGTTGAAATAAAATTCTTAGATGCAAATGTCTCATCCATGTCCTTTTGGGATAGATCCTCTCCTTGATCTTCAGCATCCATCCTAGACGTTTTTAAATTCAGTGTGCAGGCATCCTTTACTGAGAAATTTTCATTTTCTAGGGCCTCCAAAAGTGGTGTGGCAGAAGTTGCACTGTCAATGCTAGAATTCTTAGCTTCATCACCATCATTTACTGGTTTTGTGAAAGAGGACTTCCATTCTCTTCCCCTCCACATGAGGATGTGCTCGCATTCAAATGAGATCAGCACACATGGGACAAGGTCCTGAATTTGAAGAATCAAGTTAATCTGTCATAAGTTTTTAGAAATGAATTTGAAGAAACAAGGAAAAACAAAAAAGCAACCGAACATAATTACTTAACAGACCCTGAGTTTGGCTCCAATTTTCCTAAAATCACTTCCATTCATCCCTTGACAATTTATTCGGACCAATTCACACTCTTCAAACGCCTCTCTGACATTTCTCACTAAATCACGGTACACACCATTTTTCCCTGCACGCCATACAAAACAATGTAATGTCATCAATATGTTCATGGAAGCTCAAATTTTGATTTATCTTCTCATCCTCTAAATGATAAATCAAATTAAAAGAATAGCTATGACCACTGAGCATGCTACCTAGTTTACATATTGGTATCAATTTCCGCCCTTTATTGCGCATCCCAGATGCTTCTTGCAATGTTAGACCCTCCGGAGCTCGTTGAATCAACCTTGGATAAACAGGCGTAACAGGTTTCCACAACATAAGAGGAAAGCGGGGTCGAAATCGATAGTTGTAGTTTCTTCCTCGGAAAAGATACAACACCCCTCCCTTTCTGTAAATGATCTTCCCTCCAGTCCTTTCCTGTCCATTTTACAAGACATATATAATCCCAAAACAAACAATTGAATCGAACACCAAATTAAACGTAAAGAAGAAGAGCCACACCTCTAATTGCTGACACACATTGTCCATATCCACAGTACATACTCCTTTGCATTTGATTTTACACACTCTCCTCCGCTTCCAATGTGCATGAATATTATCCAACATGTTATGCGTCAAACCATCTCTCCCTGCCCACACCAAACAAACAAACAAAAGAATAAAGAACTCCGCATGGTTCATCCTGGGCACCAAAAGTACACAGAAACATACCCATATTCAATTGTCGCTTTGCTTTCAAGCATCCATCAACCAACTCTTGAATCTCCTCTTGCGTCAAAGGATCACCTAATATCTCCTCTCTAGTCTTTGCGTACCTAGGGCCCGCCCCGGGCAAAAAGGGACCCGGTGCCTGAACCGGCTTGACTCCCTTCTTATCCGGAGGGGGCAAAACAAACGAATCAAACTCTCTCAGCTTCTTTTTGCTGGGCGGCAAGGGGGCACGCCCAGTCCAAGGCCTTGGCATCGTGATGGGCCCAAACGGCGCATACGGCGCCTCCCTTAGTTTCAACGGCTTCACCTTCGGCGTCTCCGTGTAGCTGTACTTGAACTCGAACGGTGCGCCGTCTATTACATAGGAGACGCCGTCTTCGCTTAGCTTGATGTCCGCTTTCCTGTCAATGGGGGTTTTGGCGTTGTTTCGCGGTAGGGGCACTCTGGTAATTTTGGGAAGAAAAGCTGGGTGGGTTTTTTTCAAGGGTTTTGAGTATTTAGATTTCTTACCCGGGATAGAAGGAGAGGAAGGAGAGGAAGGTGTGCCAGTGGATTTGAAAAAAGAGATATCTACTTCAGCGGCGTTTTTCGGGTCGTAATTAGTGACGATGTTGTTGGCGGAAGTGAAGCGGCGACGGCGGCTGATATCTTCTTCGATTTCTTGTTGGGAGCGGTAGCGTTGGTTGAATTTGTCTGCATTGGCGTTGAACCATCGAGAGAAGGGGACCTCGGTGGATGGGCGGTGGGATGGGTTCGGAGACGGTGGTGCAAAGATTGGGAACGGGGTTGGAAATAATTTTAGCGCCATTAACAGAAATGATTAGTGATGAATGTTGAAAATCTAGAGGAGCGAGTGAAGGGATTTAGGAAGACCTTGGGAAGAGATCAAACGGTGTCGTTTTTTTGTGTGTTGGGAATTGTTTTATTATCAGCAGTCTGTTTGTAATGTTATGCAATTATAAGGACAGGGTCTTAAGTGTTACTGACAGCCAAACAGACAGACAGTGAGCAGACAGGGAGTGGCTCGCTACTGACTAAAGAACTGTAATGTGATGCATATGCATTTTCTAAATTGGAAAACATAAATTCGGTCGCACTAAAGAACTGTAATGTGATCCATATGCATTTTCTAAATTGGCAAACATAAAATCGGTCGTACTCTCATTAAGGCATGGATTTTCCTGCTGTCTCAGTTCTTTACCAGCTTCGATCGCAGATTTTAAATCAGAGCTTATAATTTTCATCTAGTTTTCATGGCCTTCTGGTGCCTCTGAATCTTAAATTAGAGCATATAATTTTCAGAGCAAAAGTTTGATTTCCCCATCTTTTGAAGTTCCTCGTCCACAAGGCCTCTCATTTTTCTTTCCTTATCTCTTGTGAAGCACCCTAGAAAAAATGCAATTCATTTTCACTTCCCCATCTTCGAAAGCTTGCTGGTCTTAAGACCATTCATTTTTTTTCCCACCTCCAGCCACCGAATCCCCAAGTCGATTCCTTTCTATTGAAACTTTACTATGCTCTTCATAAGAACCATTAAGCCTGTTTTATTGTGCCACGTCCTAGATGGACAGTAACAGCAAATCCAATGATAACTACAAATCGTAATACTGCTTTTTTATGCAGAATTATTAGTTTAAAGTTGTTTTAGTAGTGCTTTAGTTCCATCGATTATCATCTCCTCTGTTATTGTCAAAAACTTATTTTAAATAGTGATATCTTTTGAATTAGTAGAACTAAGAATTGTATTGTTTTTATTGAGTAATTGACATGGTTAAAATTAACATAAAAATAGTTAAAGTATTACAAATATATTAATTAAAAATAGTAAATATAACGGTCTTGTAACAAAAAAAATTAGGTAGTTAAAATTGTTTTTACAAGTATTTCAAATAACAAAATTGTATTCAATTATATTATTTAGTATTTTATTTTAAATTTAAAAATTATAACGTTATCAATTTAATTCAAATCAAGTGTAAAATTAAATTTAATTTAACATCTAATTTATTTATAAACATGATGTTAAATATTTCACTTTTTCAATTTTTATATATAATTTTGTTGCTATTCAAATATCATATTGTTATTAAGTGTTTAAAAGGACTCAATTGGATTTGGATATATTTGCCTAAGACATTTGGTTTTTCAAGGCTTAGCTTCAGATACAAGGGGCAGAGTGATTAATTTATATGGTCTAATTGTAGGTCCTAATTTGTATTATAAGTCTCTTCAACATTGCTATTAAATTGCTGTTTGGTTATTTCTAAAACTTTTGCTTTAAATTATTAATTTTTTAGTGTTATTAGATTATTTTAATGTATTAATATTAAAAATAAATTTAAAAAAATAAAAAATATTATTTTTAATATATTTTCTAATAAAAAACATTTTAAAATATAAACTTCACTTACATTTCTAAACAATCACTTAACTATTCATAAAAGATAACAGATTTATGTGATATGGAAACTCATGATCTTTTTCAAATATTTTAACTTTTAAAGATTAGAATGTTGATGATTATTAGTATGGTTGTTATTATCATACTCTTTTCTAATGTTTTGCACTTCTTTGGATTTTTTTTTATAACACAGTTTAGTAAAAATTTTAATAAATTAACATAGGTTATAAAAATATATGGAAAATATCACAGTATCAACACAATCATGATTCTAAATATTAGTTTTGTAACAACTATTATTAGAAATAATGCATGTTTACTCACAAATTAAATATGCATGTCTTAAGCAAATTAATTAACTTGTACAAAGCTAAGATAAATATTTATAAAGATCTAATGACTAAGATATAATACTCAAGATTCAATGGTCAAGAAATAAAAAGGGGAGAGAAGATGATGTAACTTGAGAGAGAAATGAAAAAAGAAAAGGAAGGGAAAGAAAGAATGCATCATTAGGGACACATCTAGACTCTGTTTTTTATACACCTAGTACCATTAGAAATATTTTAATGAGATGATTTTAACCACATCATAAAAGACCGCAAAAGGATATTGTAATTGGTTAATGATTTTGTTTAGGATTAATTTTGAAATCATTAGAAATATTTTAATGAGATGATTTTAACCGCACCATAAAAGACCATGAAAGAAGATTGTAATTAGTTAATAGTTTTGTTTAGGGTTAATTTTGGAACCATAACAGACCACAAAAAAAGATTGTAATTGGTTAATAATTTTGTTTAGGGTTAATTTTGGGTACCCAAAATTAACCAATTACAATCTTGTTTGGTGGTTTTTTAAGGTGCGATTAGAATCATCTTGTTAAGATTTTTTCAATGATATTATGTGTCTGAAAAACAAAGCCTCAGCATATCCCTGATAACCTATTTTTTCTTTTCTTTATTCTTCTTCCACCATTTATGTCTTATACCATATTAGTTTATCTCATGTTTTATTTCTTGACTATTGAATCTTTATAGAATTTTATGTTGATATCTGTACATATTAATAAATTTTGATTTTGATTTATTGAGTAAATAACTCCTATTCTTGATAGTGGTTATTATAAAAGTAATATTCAAAATTACAATTATGTCGAGACTATGTTATTTTCTAAATATTTTTCTAAGTTATGTCATTTTCCAAATATTTTTACCAGATTGTGTTAAAATGGTAAAATACCCCACTTTCCTAATAGAAAGGTTGATCTTTATTGACTATCAATGAGGATTGTAGTTATGATAATCAACAATCTTACCTTGCCAAACGATTCAACTTCAAGCTAAATAAATTTTTTAGGGTGTGTTTGGTATTTGTAGTGCATGATGCTTTTGAAAAGTACTTTTTACTTAAAAATACATTAAAGTACTATATTTAGATTTTTATTTTTATTTTTATTTTTTACATTAGCAAATCAAAATCATCGAAAAGCACTAAAAAACCATCAATTTAATGTTTTGTTTATATGAAGTGCACTTTTGAAATGCACTAAAATGTAAGTTGAAAATGCAATATGACACGACTAAAAGATTGATGTCTTCTCCCAGATGTAGGAGTGTCGAAGTAATAAATAATCTAGCAAAACCGGGGTTGA
>NW_011500503.1:94387-95582 GCF_000495115.2 Populus euphratica
CTATGTCAAACAAGTATAATATAAACTCTTATTATTCAATTGAAAACCATACACAAAGGAGACTCTAATCAGATTATAAATTCTTAACATGATTACATTAGTTATCTTAAAAGTGACAATCTCTTGTTTTCTCCTATACAAATACAAAGATGCCCGATCGTGAAAGCCAAAACATTTCCTTTTCTCTTGGCATTCAAGTCGAGTGACAGGTAGAGCTCTTTTGATCCCAATAACAGCATCGTTTTGAGATCAATCATCCGCAGGTTTGAATCTTGAGAACACTACTGGATTTGTTTGTACGTTATGCAGCTAGTAATTGTTGGTTCAGATCTAATCAATCCTTTTATTTATTCATCAATGTTTCATTCGTTTTTCTTTATTGATTATCGAAAATTATTAAGCTCAACTGATTCCGTTTCATTGGTGTATCTATCATGTTTTTTATGAAATCCGCAAATCTATTTCTAAGATTAAGGTTTCTGAGATGTGATTTTGGTAGTTTTGAATTTTGAAACTTTCGATCAGATTTTTGTGTTTATTATTAATTTGATCTAAATCTGATCTGTTTTGCTTAGTTGCATTAGTGAATTAGCAGTATCTGATTTTTTTCTTCTTTGATTACACACACATATACATATATCCTTCCCCTGTGGATGATGATTTTATTCATTCTTTTCTTTTTATGAAATCATTTGGATTGCATTTTTAATTAGCAGTATCTGAATTATTTCCAATTGCAAAAGCAAGAAAAAAGCCCACTATTCTGCCCAATTTCCCACTATTCATTTCACCCACTTAATGCAAAAGCAAGAAAAAAGCCTTCTGGAGAATCAAGCAGAAGTTGAGCATCATGTTAGGTTCATATAATTGCAAAAAGGCATTTATCACCTCTTTATTCTAAAAAACCTGTATACTATAAATTACACATGCAATGGACCTGAAAGTGTGTAATGGACCAATTTCAATTGCACAAAGTGTGTAATGGACCAATTTCTATTCTTAAAATGAAGGAAAGAGCAAGCAAAACCCTAAAAGTCTGTGGCGTTTACACATGTTGATCCAACATATTTTACTCAATCAAGGCCTTGGTTCCATTAACTTATTCAGATTTTCATTGAATTATTAATGAAAGCAAAGCATAAACATTACAAAAAAAATACAAGATGATTATTAATGCATGATCTTGATCTGGAAA
>NW_011500503.1:95592-104385 GCF_000495115.2 Populus euphratica
TGATCTTGATCTGGAAACCAAGATGCCTAAATGCATGGCAAATGCCTCCTTTTATAGGCCAAAATTGGGAACTATTGATTTGATGACTAATTGATGAGTGGGTGGCCAACTCTTCATATGGTGACAATCATTATCTTCTCTTGTCTACCCAAAAAGTCATTGATAACGTCAGAATTGGAACGCTTGAAAAAATGAAAGTTGTAGAATATTATCTCAACTTTCCAGAAAAAAAAATGGAGGTCATTTGGCTTTTAGAACTCCAAATATAGGTCAAACACTGAATAGTATTTGGACAGCAGGATAGATTCGTACTCCTTCATTGTTGCTACAAGTTGGAGGCCTATGTCTTACCTTTCCATCCATATAAAGTAAACCTAAATCCAAGGTCTATAGCTCTAGATATGACCTAATTTCAAATAGTATTCTGGTTTGGAGTGCATCAGCATCTCTTTTCTAAGTTTGGCCATCTTTTTGTCCTTTCAATTCCGGTTCTTAAATGCATCAATCAATCCTTTCATTTATGTGATAGGCATGCATTTAAAATGAATATTTATCATAAATTAAAGTTGTCTTATATTATTAGATATGTTATTATAAAACATGCTTTAGTTAAGGAGTTATTGATACGTCAAGTGCAAAATGATATAAAACCTTGATAAAAATACACTTTTAAGTACTAATCACCCCCCCAACATGCTTTAGTTAAGGAGTAAGGAAAGTAATCTTCAATTGATGTGATGTCGAATGTTGAATCTATTGTCACTCTTGATAAATGATCTCCATCAATATTTTCGATGCCTTTTGCATCCTCGATTTCTTCCAGTTTGGTCATGGCATGAGGAAATGGAAGTGCTGGTGATTAGTACTTAAAAGTGCATTTTTATCCAAGTTTTATATCACCATTTTATACTTGAAGTATTAATAACTCCTTAACTAAAGCATGTTTTATAATAACATATCATGGATGAAAAGGGCACCGAAAATGTTGTCGCGGATCATTTATCAAAATTGACAATAGATTCAACATCCGACATCACACCAATTGATGATTACTTTCCTATTGAATCCTTACTTTCTCTTAGTTCAATGTCTTCATTTGCTCAAAATATCAATTTCTTGCTTCAGGATTTTGTCAACTCACTAGAGTACCGAAGACAAAAGAAAGTTTTTGAGCGACGTGCAAAACTTTTATTTGGATGATCCGTACTTATTCAAATATTATCTTGATCAAATATTTCAAAGATGTATTCCTGATAATAAGGTAAGTAGTGTCATTAAATTTTATCATTTTGAGGCATGTGAGAGTCATTTCTTGTAAAAAAAGATGACTACTCAAATTTTACAAAGTGGATTTTACTGGTCCACAATGTTCAAGGACTCACATGTATTCTACAAGGCTTGTGAAAATTATCAAAAGTTAGGATTGATTTCAAAACATAAGGAATCTTTAGATAATGTTTTATTGACTTTTGAGACGTATCATAGTGGAGATATGCATTGTGCGTTTCATGACAAATGACCCCATTTCCATAAAGAACATGCTTGTCTTAGAAATCTGACTAAAATAGACCATGTTTGCAAGTTTTTAAGAAAATTGAATGGGAAGCCTATCCCCGACCCATAAAGGGCATTCAAGCTATTCTTGGACGTAAAACCAAGGGAAGATGTGAGCCACAATCACAACTACCTAAACATATACATGTTTTTTTTCAAAAAAAATAATATAAATAAATAAATAAATAAATAGAGAAAGAGAGAGAGAGAAACTTGAGCTAGTCTATATATAGGTGTTATGATTGCATTTTCAAGTTCTCATTTATAAAAAATCTTCTCTTCTTTCCCTTCATTTCTACTCAACTCATACATTCAATAGATATAAAAGTGTGTAGAAATAAAAGGTTCCTCAAGTTATCATGTAAGAAACATTTATGTCTTTGATGAATCCAGTCTTGGAAAGGAAATAGAGTTTTTAGAATCAACAAATTATCTTGGGCGGGTACTAGCTATGAGAAAGATTCATTTAGTGTATGGGGAAGGTAGTTAAGTTTTGGAAGATGATTTGCTGATTCTAAAATCTCATTTTCTTTCCTAGGACTAGATCCACCGAAAATATAAACATTTCTTATATGATGACTTGAGAAACTTACCATTTCTACACATTTCTATATTTGTTGAATGTATGGGTTGAGTAGAAATGAAAGGAAGGAAGATAAGATTTTATAGATAAGAAATTAAAAAGGCAATCATATCACCTATATGTAAACCAGCTGGAGTCTCTCACACACACACACTCTCTCTATCTATTTATTTATTTTTAAAAAAGCATGTGTATGTACAGGTAATTATGATTGTGGCTCACATCTTCCCTTGGTTTTACGTCCAAGAACGGCTTAAACACCCTCTATGGGTCGAGGATAGGCTTCCTGTCTAGTTTTCTTAAAAACTAACAAAAAAGGGCTTTTTTAGTCAGATTTCCAAGACTAAATCAATCATGTTCTTTATTGAAATGGGGCCATAAATCATGAATTGCATGATACACATATCCACTAATAAAAGATTATCTCAAGAGTTAATAGAAGATTATCTAAAGACTCCTTACTCAGGCCATCCTTAATGAATTGTATTTTATCTTCACGGTTTATAGATATCATTCCTAAAGAATGACATTGTGCATTACAAGTCCATATGGCACATCGATGATAGACTATTAGTCATTTTTCACGATATTTCTTTGCAAAAGTATTTTTACCTGTTCCAGACACGTGTGAAATGAAGGAATTAAAGGATAATCGGACCTTTGTTTTAATCAGCCATCGAATATCTTTAAAAATTCCATGATTCTTTGATTGTGCATCAAAAGTGTCATTAAGTCTCTTATTTTACATATGTATTTATTTTTTTTATAATAATTGATGTGCTTTTCAGTAATGAAGTTTATTTTAATGTTTCGATAGATTTTTGGAGCTTAAATGAATTAATTGAGGAAATTCAACGTCGGAATTCAGAACAAAGAATTGAAGAGACATTTAGTTGAAGATTGAAGCAAATCTTGGTTCAAATAAGTGCTCCAAATTTGTCCCAAAAATCAATTCTATTCCAATTCTAGAAAAGAATATCATATGATCTATTTAAAGCCCAAACTTGCCTTATGTTGTGTACAAACTTCAACCATTAAACACTCAAGGTTTCAATGTCAATCTTAGCCAAAATAATAGGTATATTTGTATACTTATTTGATGCTTAAATTCAGCCCCAAATCAACCTTCAAATCAACCCAAACACAATCCAAGATCTTACATGTCCACACAACAAATAACAATTAATTTACTTTGGGTAATCCATTGATCCAAGAAGGCAAGCACATGGATGGAAAGCTGAAGGGGATATTTTAACATTATTTTGGGTCAAAAAGAAGAAGGAGACACCTCATAAATGAGGAAGAAAAACGTGCACCAAAGTAGTTGTAAAGCTGTCTTGATTTGATTTTTCAGAACACCTTTCGGTGTTTTGCCCATAACTTTTGACTCAGGTGTCCAAATGAGCTGTTCTTTAATGATCTGGAAAGGCGACAGAATTGCCTATAAATATGTCTCTAATAGACTTCTCCAAAAAAAGCTTCTAAGAGGGTCGAATTGCTGTCCAAAGTTAGAGTCAGATTTGTGTCCGAATTTTTTCTGAAATTGTATTGTGTTCTTCTTTATAGATTTCGGTTCTTTAGTTTGTAAAACTTATTTTTTCAGTTGGATTCAAGTTCTTTCATGTTTATTGAAGTGTTCTTATATATAATCATGGTTGGCTAAACTCTTTCTTGGATCCAAATCAAGGATAATGGTGATTGAGGTGAGTTCTTTAGGATATGAATGAATCTTAATGTTTATCTTCTTATTTTCTTCATGAATGATTTATTATTGTAAAGAAATTTTAGAAATCATTTAGGTAATGTTATAATCTTGAATTTTTATGCACAAACTTTAGTTTTGGTATAGAGATTGCTTGATTCAATGTCTTACTTAATATGAAAGTACTTGTTCATTCTTAAGCAATAATCAATCTTCATCTTTCTAATCTTCATTGTAATATCTTCCAATCCAATATCACCATCGTTGATATTAGGTTGAGTTATCTTATATATGTTGAAGAAATCACCAATACATCACCATTAAAATTGATTTGGACCAAGACTTACTTTTCTTGTCATTTAAAATCTATTTACATTTTTTTTATCTTTGAAAACAAATCCATCAATTATTTTCAACCAAGTTATTGTTAATTTAATTTCTCTTGAGTTTTTTTTTGTTACTTAGCTTAATTTCCAGATCTAGCTCTCTGTGGATATGACCTCGATCTTACCGAGTTAATTGCTACATCGCACACTCGTGCACTTGCGAGTTAAAACAAGCCGATCATAAAAAGCGGTCAAGCATTCTTCAACAACCTCAATCTTGCACATCTAGCACTGTAAATTTTTGTAATCACATTATGAGGTAGAGTGGGAAAATAGTTTTTTAATTTTTCAAGAGTAGTATCCATTTTCAAATGAGAATTAGAAAAAAGATTCAAAGAATTACACAAATATATACAAAGATATCAGTTATTATAAGAAACTGAAAGAACCGACTTAAGTCACAGAGTACCGTTGTCCACCATTTGACTGGGGTGAGAGAAACTAGCAAAAATCACTAAAAAAGAAACACAAAAATGATGTGAGGAAAAAAAATCAATCTACAGGATCACCCAATTTTATAGAGTCATTTTCAACTGAAAAATTATCAAAGTAAACTTTTAAATGATGCCCATTTACCTTGAAAACATTGTCATTCTTTGGATTCTCGATATCATAGGCCTCATATGGATACATATGTTTCACAAGAAAAGGACCGCTCTATCTTGATCTTAGTTTTCCAGGAAATAAATGGAGTCGAGAATTATAAAGCAAGACTTTTTAACCAACATTGAATGTACTTTATGATGGTTTATAAGCAGTTTGATAAGCCCAAAGTGCATCATTAAGTCTTAAAGACCAATCTTTCCTATTAAGGTTCACTGTTTTCTCTAGGATCTATTTGATCTCCTTATTAGCAAGCTCTACTTGTCCATTTGTTTGAGGGTGATAAAGGGTGGAAGCTTTGTGTATGATTCCATATTTATTCATTAAAGACTCAAATGGCTTGTTACAGAAATGCGTTCCACATCACTTATCATGGCTCGAGGTATTCCAAATCGACTCAAAATATTTTCTTTCAAAAATTTCATCACTGTTTTGTGAACATGTTTCAACTTGGAATTGCCTCTATTTTTTTGAAACATAATCTACTATGACTAATATGTATAAGAAAACAAATGATGGAGGGAATAGACCCATGAAATCTATACCCCAACAGTCAAATTCAATAACAAGAATCGGATTTAAAGGCATCATGTGACATTTTGAAATAGATCCCAACTTTTGACAATTCTCACAAGTCTTGCATAATGCATGTGAGTCCTTGAACATGGTTGGCCAATAAAATCCACTTTGTAAGATTTTTACAATTATCTTTCTTGATGAGAAATGGCATCCACATGCCTTAAAATGATAAAATTTAATGATACTACTTACCTCATTGTCAGGAATGTATCTTCGAAATATTTGATCAGGACCATATTTGAATAAATAAGGGTCATTCTAATAAAAGTTCTTCACTTTGTTCAAGAACTTTCTTTTATCTTAGGTACTCCAATAAGCTAGAAATTGTCCTGAAACAAAACATTAACAATATTAGCAAACCAAGACATCGTAGAGACATAAAGTAAAGATTCATCAAGAAAGTAGTCATCAATTGGTGTGATGTCAGTTTTCGAATCTGTTGTCAATCTTGACAAATGATCTGCGACAACATTTTCGGTGCCTTTCTTGTCTTTGATTGTGATATCAAATTCTTGAAATAACAAAATCCACCGCACCAATCTAGCCTTAAAATCTTTCTTAGAAAAAAGATATTTCAATACTACATGATCACTAAAAACAACAATAGCTAAGCTAACAGGATAAGACCTGAATTTCTCACATGCAAATACTACTGCAAGTAATTCTTTTTCAGTGGCGGTATAATTCATTTGAGCACTATTTAAAGTTTTACTTGCATAGTAAATTACATAAGGTTTCTTATCTTTTCTTTATCCCAAACCTATGGTATAATCACTAGCATCACATAGTATTTCAAAAGACAATGACTAATTAGGAGGTTGAATGAAAGGAGTAGAAATAAGCAAGAAGGCGAACAAAGAAAGAAACAAGTAAAAACTCATCTAACCTTATGCTCAGAATTGAAATGGCGATCAAGGATTCAAGAGTCTTCTGCTCATCTGCTCTTCTTCGCGACTGAGAGTGAAATGAGTTAAACGATTTCTTGAAATTAATTAGGTCTTTTTCTCACTCCTGCTGCTCTACAATGTGTTCGTCCCTCCACTCTTGTCATTTTGGCTTTTTAATTGTAAAATCCCAAAACGATGTTGTTTCGAGCATGAGGATATATAAAAAAAAAACTCGGGTCTCAGCCGGGTGCTAGGTCCCAGGTTGACCCTTTGGGTCGACCGAGTCTGACAGGGCCAATTCCCAGCCTGTTTTTTGCTTAGACCCGGCCTGACCACAGACCTGGGTCGACCCGCCGGTCTGAGTCGGGTCTTAAAACACTAGTTGTAACCAAGGAAGCTATTGAAAGCTTTAATAGTTTTTAGTTCTGTTAGTTGAGTTCCTATTATCATGGGAGATTTTATAACATCGTGGCCTATTTAAGCTCACTTACTTTATTGAATGAGACATTGCTAAATAATAAAAACACACTCTTCCAAACCTTTAATCTTTTTCTTCTTATTCCTTCCCTAAATTATGTTCTTATTAGTGATATAAGAGTTGGTTTGGTTCATAAATACATGGAGTAAAATTAACATGGAGTTTCGTAACAAGGTCAATAAAGCCATTTCCCATCACAATACCAACTTCGAGAAAATAAACCATAATTTTGGTTGGGTCAGTAATGCCCTTTAAGGAGGCATGACAGAGCTGCAAGCATTGCAAATTGCTCAATCTAATTGCACATTGACAAAAAAGTTGATTCATTCGCAACAAGAAAGACTTCCTATGATAGGCCTTTCGCATCAACCACCTCCATTCTAGACCGAAATCACACTCACCTCAAGTTGAATTTTTTGATATTTATAAGTGAAGACGAGGATACCACAGGTTGGATTTTCAAAGCTGAGTAGTATTTTAAATTTAAGAATATTGACTCTTTACAACGGGTACAACTGGCATTGTTTCATCTGGAAAAGTTTGTTCTTTAATGGTATCATTAGTATACAAAAATTAGGGGTCCAATGTACTAGGACGAGTTCATCAAAGCCCTTCTTCATCGTTTTGGACCAACGGATTATAACGATCTATCAAAATCATTATCTTATCTTAGACAAATGACAATAGTTAATGCTTACCAAAAGACATTCGAAGGTAGATGATATTTTGCAAAAAAACTTTGGTTAGTTGTTTTATTGCAGGATTGAAGGATGATATTTGATTGGATGTATGATTAATATTTAAAAGTGTATTTTTATCAAGATTTTATATTATTATTGTACACTTGAAGTATCAATAACTCCTTAATTAAAACATGTTTTATAATAACATATATAATAAT
The DNA here is from genome assembly GCF_000495115.2 of Populus euphratica. NCBI lineage: Eukaryota > Viridiplantae > Streptophyta > Magnoliopsida > Malpighiales > Salicaceae > Populus > Populus euphratica. The sequence continues at coordinate 103,266 of NW_011500503.1, forward strand.
ATAATTTACCTTTAATTTATGGTAAATGTTTATCTTAAATGCAGACCTATCATATAAATGAAATAATTGATTGATGAGTTTAAGTACTGAAATTGAAAAGACAGATATGACCAAACTTAGAAAAGAGATACTGACGTAGTCCAAACTAGAATACTATTTGGTAATTGGATCATATCTGAAGCTCTAAATCTTAGATTTAGGTGCACTTTATATGGATGGAGATGTATGACATAAGCCTACAACTTTCATGGGAGTTCAAGATTTAAAAACACTATTTTCAAGTCCAAATTATAACAACAATAAAGAAGTCCGAATCTGTCTTGCTGCCTAAATACTATTCAGTGTTTGGCCTATATCTAGAGTTCTAAAAGTCCAAATAACCTTATTTTTTTCTAAAAATTTGAGATAATTTCATAGAACTTTCATGGTACAAGTGGTTCAGATTCTTATGTTATCAATGACATTTTATTCATACAAGAAGATAAAGCTTGTCACCAAGTCAAGATATGGTCACCCACTCGTCTATTATTCATCAAATCAATAGTTTCAAATTTTGGCCTATAAAAGGAGGCATTTACCATGTATTTAGGCATCTTGGTTTCCAAATCAAGATCATGCTCTTGCTTTTTCTCTTTGTATTTTTGTAATGCTTAAGTTTTGCTTTCATTAATATATTGTTTATACTTTTCAATTCCTTTCCTTTACTTAGTTAATTTTTATCTTATTTATATTCTTATCTTGTTTATTTATATTTCTCTTTTTTATTATATTTAGCTAAGTTTATTATGTTAAGGTAAAAAGGTTACACTAATGGTGTAAAAATAAATATACTATAAACTTAATATGGACTTTAATATTTGATACCAACATGTTTTATATTTGTTATCTTGTTCACTCTTTAATACTTTGCTTGTTAAATGGTTAATTTAGATTTATATTATATAACACTTGGTACAACAAATACTTGACACTTTCATAGCCCATATTGTATGGTATAACTGACACCTGTGCTATGAAAGGAACTTAATTTACTATTAATATAAGTTATAATCATAAATGCCCGACAACATTTACAAGTATTAGCATTAATCAAATAAGATAACTAATGTAATCATGTTAA
>NW_011500503.1:104523-122254 GCF_000495115.2 Populus euphratica
AATCATTAATCTTTCATCTCAAAATTCTCATCAACTTCTTCTTCTTCTTCTTTATTACTATTACTATTATTATTATTATTACTGTTATTGTTGTTATTGTTGTTGTTGTATTTTTGTTATCTATAATTTATATAATTAACCTCCCTGTGGTTCGACCCCGGTTTTGTAGGGCTATTTATTACTTTGACACTTCTACACTTGGGAGGAGACATCAATCTTTTAGTCGTGTCAATGTATATGTTAAGCAACTAAAAACGCTATCATCCAAAAAGATCAGCATAACTCACCTCATTGAAGAACAAAACAATTTTTAGTGAAAACCTGGCAACCAAATTCGACTAGCAACTCCCTCCTATCAACCTTGATCTCAGTAGAGTACAATAGTTGGACTACTTAGACCTTCCTGACACAATTAAAAGATTATTGTCTTCTCTCAAGTGCAAGAGTGTCGAAGTAATAAATAACCTGGAAAGACCAAGGTTGAACCATAAGGAAGTTAGCTATATAAATTATAAATAACAACAACAACAACAATAATAGTAGTGGTATTAGTAGTAGTAAGAAGAAGAAGTTAAAGTGGACTTTGAGATTGTAAGATTAATGTGAGGGTTAAACAATGATAAAAACAAATGTCAAGGTTAGATAATCCACTAATGATATTTCAAACAAGTATAATATAAACTCTTTTTATTACTTAACTAGAAACTACATACAAAGGGGTTTCAATCGGATTATAAATTGTTAACATGATTACATTAGTTATCTTATTCGAGTAATGCTAATACTTGTAAATGTTGTCAGGTATTCATGATTATAACTTATGTTAATAACAATTCAAGTTCCTTTCATAGCACATGTATCGGTTATACCATACGATTGGGCTACAAAAGTGTCAAATATTTGTTATACCAAGTATTATGCAACATAAATCTAGATTAATTATTTAATAAGCAAAGTATTAAAAGTGAACAAGATAACAAATACAAAACATGTTAGCATTAAACATTAAAATCCATATTGAGTTTACACTATATTTATTCTTATACCATTAGCGTAACCTTTTTCACCTTGACATAATAAACTTAACTAAACATAATAAAAGAGAAAAACATAAATAAACAAGATAAGAACATAAATAAGATAAAAGTTAACTAAGTAGAGGAAAGGAAATGAAAAGTATAAATAAGATATTTATATAAGCAAAACTTAATCATTACAATAAAGAAGGAGTAAGAACATGATTTTAATCTGAAAATCAAGATTTCTAAATATATGGTAAAACCTCCTTTTATAAGCCGAAATTGAAAAATATTAATTTGTTGACTATTTGTTGAGTGGGTGACCAACTCTTAACTTTGTGACAATCCTTATTTTTTTATTTGAACAAAATGTCATTGATAACGTCAAAATTTGAATATACTTAAATTATAAAAGTTCTAGGAAATTGTCTTAACTTTCCAAAAAAAAAAAAATTAAGGTATTTGGACTTCTATAACTCAAGATATAGGTTGAACACTGAACAATGTCTGGGCTGCAGGACAGATTCAGACTTCTTTGTTATTGCTAATATTTGAACTTCCAAACAGTAAAATTAAGTCTTGTCTTCCTTATGAATATTTTAGTCTATATCTTAGCTTTTTATCCATATAAAGTAGACCAAAATCTAAGTTGTACAACTCTAGTTATGATCTAATTACCAAACAGTATTCCAGTTTAAACTGAATTAGCATATTTTTTCTAAGCTTCATTCTCTATTTGTCTTATTAATCTCAGTAGTTGAACTTATCAATCAATCCTTTGATTTATGTGATAAGTTTGCATTTAAGATGAATATTTGCCATAAATTAAAGATCTTATAGTATCAGACTTAATATGCTTTAGTTAATGAGCTATTTATACTTCAAATGCAAAATATTAATATAAAATTTTAATAAAAATATACTTTAAAATACTAATCACTTTACCCTCTCAACAACCACTCATGTATTTGGAAATCTCAATGGACATGTTCGGCGACTTATAAGACACGAGGCTAGGCAGAGATGTGAAAATGGATTACGTTTTTATTATGATGATAAGTACATGCCAGGACACCGTTGTGTGTAACCACAAATGTTTATATTGGTTGGTGTGCAGAAGGAAGAGGAGACATCTAATATGGATATGGACATAGAGCTATCCGAAGAAGCCATTCCTGAAATATCATTCCATATCTTGGCTGGCACTGCACATCCACAAACCTTTTGGGTTATTGGGAGGGTCGGAAACAGAGAATTGTTAGTGCTCATTGATAGGGGATGCACCCACAATTTCATCGAACAGTTCGTAGTTACCAAGTTTGGATTACAAGTGGTCTGTGGCAAAACAAATCAAGTAATAGGTGGAAACAAAGAAATTATGTAGTGCACTGGATGTTGTATGGGACTCTCCCTCCCAATTCAAGGGTTCATAGTACGAGCTCATTTCTACAAACTTCCCCTGGCTGCCTATCAAGCCGTTTTGGAAGTGCAATGGTTGGAGACATTGGGTCCAATTCAAACGAACTACAAGGAAATCAGTATATCCTTCGCACAATTTGGCCGGGCTTATATATTATGATGGATAAAAATTAAGTTCTGAGCTCGCTTCCATGAGTGAAAAAAATTGTTGCACTTATCAGGTATGGGGTTTTTTGTTCACGAGATTACAAATGAGGCACCGATTTAAGAGACCAAAATACCTCCAGACCTCAGTAAAATACTATCAAAATTTGCACATGTGATTGAGGAACTTATTGGGTTACCGCCCATGTGCATCCACGACCACTGGATTCTCTTGCTACCGAACCAGCCACCAATTAACGCAAGACCTTACAAGTATCCTCACTACTAGAAAACCGAGATTGAAAATCTGGTCAAAGAACTCCTCAAAACTAGAATCATTTAGCCTAATTAGAGCATATTTTCATCACTAGTTTTACTAATAAAAAAGTTAGATGGGTCTTAACACTTTTGCGTAGATTACAGGGCACTCAATGAGATCATGGTAAAGGATAAATTCCTAATACCAGTCATTGATGAGTTACTTGATAGGTTACATGGCACAAATTTTTTTTCAAAGCTAGACTTGTGTTCCGAGTATCACCATATCCACATGCAGCAAGAAGACATCCACAAAACCATATTCCGAACTCACGATAGGCACACTGAATTTCTAGTGATGCCCTTCGGTTTGGCGAACGCCCTGACCTCCTTTTAGAGTTTCATGAACGATATTTTTCAACCATATATGCGAAGGTTTATTCTTGTTTTTTTTTTACAATATTCTGGTGTATAGCAGGTCTTAGGCGGATCATCTGTAGCATCTAAAACAAGTGCTTAAAATTCTTTCTAAGCACCAGTCGTATGTCAAGTTCTCCAAGTGTCAGTTTGGAGTGATGACAGTAGGGTATTTGAGTCACCTAATTTCTTTCGACAATGTGGCAGTAGATCCAGCTAAAATACAATCAATCCAGACTTGGGCCTGTGCCGACCTCACCTAAAGGGGTTCGTGGTTTCCTTGGGCTGGCTGGTTACTACCGTAAATTTGTTAGGAGGTTTGGTGTGATTGCTACTCCCCTAACAAGGCTCCTAACCAAAGTAGGGTTGCAATAGGCTGAAGAATATCTCTTGGCCTTTAATCAATTGAAGTATGCTCTCACGCCACCTCCGATATTGCGGCTACCCAACTTTACACAACAATTCGTGATGGAATGTGATGTAAGTGAAGATTGTTTAGGTGCAATATTGTCTCAACGGAACCAGCAATAGTTTATTATAGTTAAGCCTTGAAAGGGAAGGCCACGTTACTGTCAACCTACGACAAAGAAATGTTGGTTGTGGTGAAGGCTGTTCGGAAAGGGCGACCATATCTCTTAGAGAAGTTGTATGTCGTCAAAATAGACCAACGAAGTCTAAAATATCTCCTGTAGCAGAGAATTACCACGCCTTCATAAGCAAGATGGCTACCAAAAATTATGGGATTCGATTACTATGTTCAGTACTGGAAAGGTAAAGAAAATCAAAATGCGGACGCTCTCTCTTGCATTGCTGCTTTCCAATTTCAGGCCTTGTCAATTAGAGTTGTCGAGTGGTGGTCAACACTTCAACAGGAGGTACTACACCATCGTTACTATGCTTCTTTGTCTAATAATCAGTCCTTAAATTGTGTTCAAAGGGATGGTGTGTGGATGTAAAATGGAAAAATCCACTTGATCCCCTCTTCATCGATTCTACTAGCTGTTTTGGTCAATGCCTATTCTTCTCCAGTAGGTTGACATTTTGGTTACTCAAAGACACTCAGCCGAATTTCTGCTAGCTTTGTTTGTCTTGGCATTCATACTTCTGTTAAACAATTCATTTAGAATTATGATGTGTATCAACGTTGTAAGAATTAGACTCTTCGTCCTACAGCACTACTTCAACCCCTTCCGATTCCACAACGATTATGAACAGAAATCTCTTTGGATTTTGTTGAAGGATTGCCAACGTCACAAGGCCACGATGTGATCATGGTTGTTGTTGATCACCTTTCAAAGTATGCACATTTTATATCATTAAAGCACCCTTACACAACCACATTAATAGCTAACAGTTATGTCAACAATGTTGTGCGTTTGCTTGGTGTGCCTCTTTCCATTGTCAGTGATCACGACAAAATATTCCTTACTATTTTTTGGAAATCTTTGTTCAAATTGCGGGGGACATCATTGTGTTTCAGTTCTAATTATCACCCACAATCCAAATCCAATGGCCAAATCTAGGTGGTGATTCGCACCCTTAAGCAATATTTACATCACTTCACATTCGACCAGCTTAAAAGACGGATGGAATGGTTCTCGTGGGAGGAATATGGATACAACACTGCCGTCCATTCATCCACTAAATTGTTTTCTTTTGAAGCCGTTTACGGTGTTTCTCCTCCCTCTCTGATATTCTATGTTCCAGGAACAACAAAAGTCCAAGTAGTGGACAACTTGTTGCACACAAGGGAGGTCATTCTTTGTGAACTACGACAAAATTTGTTAGAAGCACAAGTACGAATGAAGGCACAGGCATTTGCATCGCCACAAGGTCACTTTTGAGGTAGGCGACCACGTATTCTTGCGATTGCATCCTTATAGCAAAAAATTAGAGGCTTTCCAAAGATCATTGAAATTGTCACCTAGATTATTTGGACCTTCCAAAGTTCTTGCCCGCATAGGAACAGTGGTGTACAAACTAGCCCTTTATAGGCGTAAATACACGATGTTTTTCACATTAGTTTGCTCAAGAAAAAATACAGACCGATCTCCGATACCACTATAGTAACCCTTCCTGCTGTCTCAGCAGATGCGTCCTTGCTACCAAAACCTGAGTTCATTGTGGACTGTCGTATTATTTAGAACGAAAAATACCCTTCGAAAACAGAAATTCTCATTCAATGGAAAAGAGCTTCCCCGGAAGATGCTACATGGGAAATCTTATGGCATTTCTCCAAAACTTATCCAAAGTTCGGCCTTGAGGACAAGGCCCTTCTTAGAGGGATGGATTGATATGATTCTTTAATGACCTGTCATGATTGAAAGTTGCACGCGGTGAAGGGCGGAGGTTGAGAACAGAGCTTAGATATTTCGTTTTTGTTTTATTTAATTGTAATTGAAATAGTCAATGAATAATTAGTTGTAATTAGGAAAGTTATTGAAAGCTTTTCTAGTATTCAGTTCCACTAGTTGAGTTTCTTTTATCATGGGAGATTTTTGTAATGTTGTGGCCTATTTAGACTCACTTATTCTATTATATTGAATGAGACATCGTTGAATAATAAAAACATGATTTTCCAAACCTCTGATCTTTTTCTTCTTTGTGTCACTGTGTCATTCAATCTGCGAGGTCCTTACTATATTCAAGTTTCCATCACATGAATGTCATATTTATACGATCCACTGAATATCACCCAACAAAATATGTTTAAATTTTGACCCCATATAAATATAATAAAAGTTTTCCAAATATATGTAAATTTCTTTTTTTTCTTTAATATAATGTTTTCTACCGGGGATATAGCCCATCATCAATTTATAATTCATTGAATTTTCGGACAATAAACTCGGAAATATCTGAAAGGTTGACCATAAAATATTATTTTATTTATTAATGTAATTAAGATATCATTATTATCTAATCAAGGAAGAGAATGAAAAGGTCAAATAATGAGACATGCAAGCAAATATGCAATCAACTAATGACAAACTCTTTAATGAGCCAGGCTGTGATCGTCCCACCATTAATTACTAATGCCAGCATCAATTGGGCAAAGTTTAAAATTCGAGATTATATTAGCTGTAAGAAATAGAGAAGAACCCCATACACCACAAAGCAAGGGTAATTTCCAGGAGAGAGACATGCAGTCCTTCGGAGTTTAAATGCATTCACAAAGGCTGTCTCTATTTATAAATTAATGACTTTGGAGTTTGGACTTACGTTTTTTTTTTTTTTTAGATAATCATCGAGAGTTTGGACTTACGTTTATAGCGATCAGGATTTTGAAGAGTGAAAAATTAAGTTAATAATTTTGTTAATTATCAACCTTAAGAAACCTACTAGACGGAAAACAACAAGTACGGCATCAAATCCTTTGGGTGGGTACGTATATTTGAATCACATTGCATTGAGGGGGGGCAAAGTTAAATAAAAATGAACTACAATATGTAAAAACCCCAGTTAGATAATTGCCTTCACACAAACAATAATTGTCAAAATGAATAATCCCGAACTTCGATCAAACTCAGATGACAGAAAAAATGCGTCTTAATTTCTCGTGGTTGAGACTCTACTTTGCTTTTCTTTTGCAGTAGGTGTTTTTCAAATTTTAAAGAGAAATATTTGAACTCATAATCTCCTCACAAGTTCAAAATACACCACCACTAGATTACTGGCTAGTATGAGTTAAGTTTGTTCTACAAATTAAAAACTGAGTAATCGAGTAACAAGTTAAAAACTCATATTTTTAAGAAAAGTGAATTCTACTGTTTCGCATAAAATATTTTATAAATGATAAAGATGCTGTGTAAATAGTTTTTATATAGTATTCTTCAATGATGAGTAATTAATTAGTTATTTTCTAGCAATTTGCCTTGCCTTGAGTTAGGTATAATGTTTTTTTATAACACTAAAAAAATAGGTGTTGACTTTGCATTTTACATCATTAATTTTTTTTAAATGTAAATTTAAATAAAAAATATATATGTTTAATAAAATAAATCAATAATTACTTTCATTACTAAATATGAAAAGCAATTTATGATGCTAACCAAAGATTGAGCCGGTAAATCAAGGCAAAGATGAATTTTTTTTTTTTTTAGGATTTCTGGCTGTTGCTCCCAAGGAGCTCAATAATATTTTTATTTAATTACATGATAATAAAATTATTTCTTATAAGAAAAATTATTATTTCAACCCTTTTGAAAAATAAATTAGGAAAAAAGGCAAGAATCCCATCCAAAAGTAAATATTGAATTAATTGGTTTCTAATGAAATAATATCTTAAACATAATTTCATTTATTTAATTATAATTAAATTTAATTAAACATGAAAAAAAATCATGAAAGGCTAACAAAAAAAGCATATACTAATATATAAAAAATCATAATCTCATTTGAAAACAATTTCAAGCCAAATAGTATTTAATGGAATAATTTGTTTAAAAATAATTTTAGCTATTTTAATAAAATAAATTTTAATAATATTTTCTTTAAATAAGAGCTTCTAAAAAGAGTTCTAAGAGTTTGCATGGTGGACACTAGGGGTATTCACGGTTTGGTTCGGTTTGGTTTAGAATTAAAAAACCAACCAAACTAAGTTATGTTAGTTTAGTGAAATATTAACCAAACCGAATCAAAATCCAGTTCAAACTGAATTGGTTCAGTTCGGTTAAATTTGGTCTTTTTGGCAAAAAACCAAGAAACCTAATCCCATAACCAAAAAACCTAAAAATTTAACAAATCATGAAGTAAACAAATCAACAACAAACTTGAACTCATTATAAAACGATTATTCCTACCCAATAACAACAACCATGTTTTCATATTGAAGCCAACCTTGTAACCCGTGATACATTTATATAAAAAATGTTTCATAACATAGGATAACATACACTGATTAAGAAAAAGTTTCAAATCAAGTAGCCTCACAAGAGTTCAAAACATTATTTAGGAGAAAATAAAAAAAAAAACTAAACTCTATCATGCGTGTTGTAGATCTGGATTTGTAGATCTGCAAGAATGAAGGAGGATCATAATAGCTTACACATAAGTAAGGAGAGAAGAGAAGCCCTGCCTGTTATAGATTTGGATTTATAGATCAGCAAAGAATGGAGGAGAATTGCGACGACTTGCACAGAAGTAAAGAGAGAAGAGAAGCAAGGGAGATGGAGATGTGCGTTTGTGTTCGGCCAGTAGTAAAGAGATAAGAGAATGCAAAAGCACAAATGCGAGAACTTAAAAAGAAAAAGAAAAATGAGTTTTGAGATGGAAACGTGGTTTGTAATTTGCACTAAGTAGCTTTTTGTTAAGGCAGGAGAGAGAGTAAGTTATGTTAGGGTTAGGCTAATTAACAATTTAAACCTCTGCAAATGGTGGCTTTTTAGGATATTTTGGCTGGACCAGTTTGGTTTGCCAATTTTAGTTTTAAAAACCAAAACTGAACCGGACCTGTTAAAATTTATGGTTTTAAAAATTGGTTTAATCAGTTTTTTTTATCTTAGTTCGGTTTTTTTGATTAATTTTTCTTTGGTTTTTTTGGTTTTCTTGGTTAATCAGTTTTTTTGAACACCTCTAGTGGACACCCTTTTGGCCTAAAAAAATAAGGATTGGTGCCTGGGGCATGCTTTTAAAAAAAAATTAATTAGAAAATGTATTGTTTTTTTTTATTATATTATTGGCCACCTCATAGGACCGAAAAATTATGCCTTTAAGTTTTTGAATTAAAAAAAATATTTTTAACTATTGGAATGGTAAATACTTTAGAAATATAAATAAACTTATTTATAATCTTAAATTAACCAAAGATCAGCTAAAACTAAAAAAATAATACAAATTAAAAAAAAATTCTCGAAACTAAATATAGCTCTAAGGCAAGATGAAAGACAAATAATATTTTAGTGGATCTTTTCTCGTTAAATGAAACTTATTGATACCATAATAGACCTTTTACGTAATTAGAATCAATGCCAATTAACATTTTTCTCTCTTCTCTTTTGAAAACTAGTGCCTCTCTCCTTTCTCAAATTTAAAAACTAAAAAATATAAAAAATAAAATTTTGAATCAAAAAAAATAAATTTTTAAAAACTAAAAGATTGAAATACTATATTCATTGGAAAGTAGGTGGACCAAAGAAAATTTATCAAGTTAAGTTGCAAATGATCACTTAGATTCTCTATATTTTTCACTTTGATCCTCTATTTTTTAATTTATCCCCTTAACAAAATAGAAGTAATTGACTGATAAAATATCTAATTGAAGAGAAAAAAATTTAAAAATAAAAATAAAAATAATAAAAAATGACACTATTTTGATCTATAGCATGACAAAATATGCTATAATGAATCTTGCACATCTTTTGGTTCTTTTAGCAATGTAAAGAATATTATAGTGGTTGAAAGTCAATGATAATAATAATAATGAAGTGGTGGTGATTAAAATGTTGATGATAGTGATATGATGTGATGAGATTTCAATTGTGTAGAAATATATTTTAAACTGTATTTTTAAAGAAAAACAAAAAACATTATTTAAAATTATTTTATATATATATTTTTTAGATTGTTTTGAAGTATTACTATTAAAAAATAATTTTTTTTTAAAAAAAATATTATTTTAATATATTTCTAGATAAAAAATATTTTAAATTATAAATATAAAGATAATGGGTTTTCTTTTTATATAAACGAGAGTACTATTAATAAAAGAAAGTAAGCCACAGAGATGATGACTAGCTAAGGTAAAGTACAGGGCATGAGGCTATAAAAAATTACATATACAAAGGCTAAAAACCAGACCATAATAACGTGTGTTTCTTAACAGTGCTGGTCCACAATCATCATACACTGTATATGTGAAACTCCCTTATATTTTATGAATCCAAACTGAAATTCTATACATTAACAGTTGAAAAAGAGATAGCTAATTCGACTGCACACCATTAAACACTAGATTATTCCTTGCTAACCAAATACTCCACAAGGTTGCAAAGAAAACTAACATTGACTATAAAAATCTTCAAGAGATTCTGAAAAACTGGTTAGAACTCCGCACCATTGAATTACTCTAGAACAAAAACACCAGGAGCAAGTGGAGAAGAAGGTACAATGTTGATTTAGTAAATTTGTAGCAGGAAAGACATTTTGCTGCATCCATGTTAATGAGATTTCTCCAAGCTAAAAATTCCTCTGTACGAAGTTGTTTTTTCCAAGACAACCAGCACATAATTTTTTGATCCAAGCATTGAGTAAATGTCCCGCTATATTGAAGACAATTGAATATTAAAATATTGCAAATCATTTAAGAAGGAAGGGTCATATTCCTGCATTACAAATTGCTGCCAGCCTATAGGATTATCTTCACTTAAATTCTATAGCCATTTGAACAAAGGTGCTTTATTTTTTGCCAGTAATGAACCCACCTCTCTTCTTTTCCTTAACAATTGTTTGCATACAATTGCAAATTTTCTTCTCCTCCTCCATTCCTATCCATAGAAAACTATGTTCGCTAGCATTGTTATAGAAACATGTGATGTATCCCAATCAAATAAGTTTTGCAAACAATTTTTTTATATATTTTTTCATAACTTATGCAAACCACTTAACTTTATAAAGAAAACTAAGTCATGAGGTGAAATTATTGTGCACACATACACAAAGTAGCCTTTTACAATTCACAGTAGAATCAAAAAGTAGTTTTTTTTTTTTTTATAATGATCAAGTGAGTCCTTTAAATGTTGGTGTAAAAATTTATTTTTCTTATTTTTAAATAATGATTCGAGAGAGAAGAGTGAGTGATGACATAATCAAAAAATTAATGTCTTCTTCCAAATACAGATGTATATCAAAGTAATAAATAACCTAACAAGACCGAGGTCAAACTACAGGGAAGTTAGTTATATAAAGTATAAATAACAATAATACAACAACAACAACAATAGTAATAGTAGTAGTAATATTAAAGAGAGCTTTGAGATGTGATATTGATATAAGGATTTAACAATGATAAAAACAATTATCAAAGTTAGAGGATCTACAAATGGTATTTCAAACAAGTATAGTATAAACTCTTATAACTCAACTAACAATCACACACAAAAAAGGTTCCAATCAAATTATAAATTTTTTACATGATTACATTAGTTATCTTATTCGAATAATGTTAATACTTGTAAATATTGTCAGGTATTCATGATTATAACTTATGTTAACAACAAATCATATTCCTTTCATAACATAAGTGTCAGGTATACTATATGGTTTGTGCTATAAAAGTGCCAAGCATTTGTTATACCAAGGTTATACAATATAAATCTAGATTAACCATTTAACAAGTAAAGTATTAAGAGTAAAGAAGATAACAAATACAAAACATGTTAGTATCAAAACATTAAAGTCCATGTTGAGTTTATACTATACTTATTCTTATACCATTAGTATAACCTTTTCACCTTGACATAATAAACTTAGCTAAACATAATAAAAAAGACAAACATAAATAAACAAGATAAGAACATAAATAAGATATAAATTAACTAAGTAAAAGAAAGGAAATGAGAAACATAAACAAGAGATTAATATAAGCAAAACTTAAGCATTACAATAAAGAGAGAATAAAAACATGATTTTGATCTAAAAACCAAGATGCCTAAATGCATGACAAATGCCTCATTTAATAGGTCAAAATTTAAAACTACTGATTTGATGACTAATTGTTGAATGGGTGGCCACATTATGATTTGGTGACAATCTTTATCTTCTTGTATGAAGAAAACATCATTGATAATGTTGAAATTTGAACCAGACTTCCACATGTAAGTTCTAGGAAATTGTCTTATCTTTCCAGAAAAAATAATTGAGATCATTTGAACTTCTAAAACTTAAGATATAGGTTGAACACTGAATAGTGTTTGGGTTGCACGATAGATTCAAACTTCTACGTTGTTACTAAAATTTAGACTTCCAAATAGTAGAATTGAGTCTTAACTTCCACATTAAAGTTTTACGCCTATGTCTTATCTTTCCATCCATATAAAACAGACCTAAATCTAATTCTACAATACTAGATATGACCCAATTATCGAATAGAGTTCCAGTTTGGACTGGACCAACATCATTTCTATAAGTCTGGTCCTCTCTTTGTCCTTTTAATTTCAATACTTCAACTCATCAATCAATCATTTCACTTATGTGATAAGCCTGCATTTAGGATGAACATTTACTATAAATTAGAGGTACTTTATGATATCATACTTGTTATTATAAAACATGTTTTAGTTAAGGAGTTATTGATACTTTAAATGCAAAATAATGATATAAAACCTTAATAAAAATACATCTTTAAGTATTAATCACATCCCCCGACCAGCTTATTACTATCATCTTGATCATTGTAAATTACATAAGGTTTCTTATTTTTTCTTTGTCCCAAAACAGCACCTACGACATAATCACTAACGTCACATATGATTTCAAAAGATAATGACCAATTAACAGGTTGAATGATAGGAGTATAAGTAAGCAAGTTTTTAAGTTTAATAAAACTTCTTCACAATGTTCAGTCCATTCAAAAATATTATTCTTTGTTAGAAAGTTACTCAAAGGTTTAGATTTACACTAAAATCTTTGATGAACTTTTTATAAAAATCAGCATTAGAAAATTCATTTTTGTACTTTTTTTTCTTTTCTATTGAGTTATCCTGATCATATATCCATGATTTCAGAGTTAGCAGTGTAACCCTAAGGTTGACTCAAATTTGTTATTCATAGCTTTTTTGTAATTGATTTTTTTTATTTTCGTTATTCAGCATTGAATTGTCCAATGATCTTCAAGATTTTATATAGTTTGCTTTTAAAAATGACTACCCTGTATCACCATTAGATTAGAGATTTTGCATATTCATCCAAGTGGGCTCGAATCAACTTTTTGTAACCTTTTTTAATTATATTTTTCATCATTCAACATTTTATTTGTTAGAAATTAAGCTTCAAATTTTTCTTTTTATTTTTTTTTTCTATATAGTTATTACATTCTCATTTGATTTATTAAGAATTTACCTTTTAACTTTTTTTTTCTACTTTCCTTTATATGAGATTACCTCAATTTTATATCATGGTCATGGAATTTATGAGTTAACGTGGTTTAATTGTAGTTTTTGTTGTTGCTTTTTCATATAAAAAAATTCTTTCACTTTCATCTTTCAATATTGAGTTGTTTGGTTTGGGTTTAAGTTTGGTTTTTTTACCTTTTTCTTTGCAATTTTTTAGTCATTTTATTTATTTTCATTGTATTTTCTTAATTTATATTATTTAAATTACTAATGGAATAATGACTCGAGTCTCTAATTTTTTTCCTTAATATTCTTTTTGAAAATAAATTTTTCAGGCATCCAATGGAGCACAAGCCACAAATCTAGTTTTATACTCTAGTTTTTGTTTCATTTATATTTAATGCTATTTTTTCCCTTAATTGTTTTAAATACCCTTTGTTATTTAGTGTTTTTTTTTTAATTTAACAAAAAACTAGACCTAATCTTGTTATTTTAGTCTCATGTGCATATTCTGGATATATATTTAAATGCCTTAGTGTTATATACATTATTTCATACAAAAAAGTCTTAAATGCCTTAGTGTTATATATTTAAATGAAAAATAATATGAGTGATAAAAAAAACTATTAAATCTAGTGATGTGAATAACCTAAATCGTAAGTTTAGTTGGTTGACTTGGATTTATAGAAACTTTTTTTAAAAAATTATTTTTTACTAATTTTATCCTTAAATATTGAGTTAATTAAGAATTGAGGTTTCTAATTTATTTTGATTTTCTTTTGTGTAGCCTTATGATTCAATTTGGAAGTTTTTTTAAGCATATTAGAGATGCTTAAAAATTTGTTTTGGTGTTCAAATTTTTTAGATATGACTCACGACATAACATGAACCAATATTCTAATGTGTTAGTGTGTGTGTGTTTGTGTCATGTTTTATTATAATTTTTTTTATGTCCAATGAGTTTTTCTTTTTTCATTTTCTTCCATTTTTATATTTTAATTTTCTTAATTTTTAATTTTAAAAGTTTTATTTTATTTTGGAACTACAAGGGGATTTGTTTTACAAAAAACACATATTGGTATATGAGAGAAACAAGAACATATAAGAATTAACAATTCTTAAGGAATTAACAATTCTTAAGGAAATCATAATTTAGTCCCAAATCTATATATTAATTCTTGACATCCCAAATATATAAATTGTATTAATTAAGTCTCAAATATTTCCTACATTTCTCAATTTCATCATTTCATCGATTTATTTTAATAATTTAAGCTATTGTACACATGTTATTCACTAAAAGGGAAATTGATTTGAAGAAAATTTAACAAAAACAAAATAATGAAATCATTAACATTGTTATTCTAGAGAGCATATTTATGCACTAAAAGACAACATAGAGAAATTAATCCTACTCAACGTCTTTGGATGTAGATGATATGCAATCATTATAATAAGACCCCTTCTTCTATTGATTTATGGTAACTCAATTTTTTTCATATACACGATATTATATTGCTAGTCCAAATTTAGGACTTTTAATGATTTTTTTCATCTAATGTTTTTTTATCAAAATATAAATATATATAGCATATCAAAAAATATATAAGACTGGAGAAGCAACAAGTTTATATATAGGATTTACAAAAAGGAAACAAACTCCCAAATAAAACATATACAAAAATGACAAAAAATTATAAATAGCTAAAAAGACTTAGTTGAAAATGGTTAAAACATGAACCAAATCAAAGATAAGGTGCCCTATCTAACACACGACAAAAAATAAAACAAAAGGCATCACTAGCTACATCAACCAATCAAAGCAGACCCTATATCAATACAACCATCTAACAAGCTAATAGAAAAGACATCACAAGCAACCATAACTGAAAGATGGACAACAATTGTTGCCTGAAAGATTAGTTATTGTTTGAAAGATTATCATATATTACTAGTATTGTTGATTTGTTTTTTAAATTGTCATAACCTAAATTTTAACCTATGTTTTTTTAATTTAATTTTTAGAGGGGTTGAAAATTAGATATTAAAATATCAAGGGTTGATTTTAGTTAAAGATGCGATTTGTTAACTTGTGGAAAAACTATGGACTATAATATGTTTTGTCTTCTCTCTTAACATTTAATTTAAAAATATCATTAAGATAATTTTAGTTATCTATTTTTTTAAATTTAATTTTAAATTCTAATCAAATTTAAATTTTAAAAAGAGAATGAGTTTGTTTAAAATTTTATTTCTCTTGTGCTATGGGACTCCTGTATTATAAATACAAATTTCAGTGCATATAAAAAGAAAAGGGCATTAAAAGAAATCAAAAGAAAACACACACAAAAAACCTAACCCTCCCCCCTCCCCCCAACAAATCTTTACCAATCTAGTCATACAAATTGATTTTCCTCTTTGTTGCCAAAACTGAACTACAAAAACCAGTTTTCTCCCTTCTCTTAGCCTTTCCTCATATCCATCAAACAAATTAGCCATTCTCATCTCCAACTGACACGATCAAAAGATTGATGTCTTCTTCCAATTATAGGAGTATCAAAGTAATAAATAACCTGACAAGACTAAGGTTGAACCACAAGAAGGTTAATTGTATAAATTATTAACAAAAATAATACAATAACAACAACAATAATAATTGTAATAATAATAATTAAACTAATACTAATAATAGTAGTAGTAGTAGTAGTAGTAGTAGTAAAGAAAAAAAAGAAGAAGAAGTTGATGAGAACTTTGAGAGAGGATTAATGTGAGGATCAAACAATGATAAAAATAAATGTCAAAGTTAGAGGATCCACTAATGGTATTTCAAACAAGTATAGTTTAAACTCTTATTACTCAACTGAAAACCACACACAAAGGAGGTTCCAATTAGATTATAAATTGTTAACATTATTACATTAGTTATCTTATTTGAATAATGCTAATACTTGTAAATATTGTTAGGTTTTCATGATTATAACTTATGTTAACAACAAATCAAGTTCCTTTCATAGTACAAGTGTCAGTTATACTATACGGTTAGACTATGAAAGTGTCAAGTATTTGTTGTATCAAGTGTTATACAACACAAATCTAGATTAATTATTAACAAGTAAAGTATTAAAAGTGAACAAGATAACAAATACAAAACATGATCGTATTAAACATTAAAGTCTATATTGAGTTTACACTATACTTATTCTTACACCATTATTATAACCTTTTCATCATTAATCCATGAGAATTTTGAAAATTATAGTGTGCTTGAAATAGTGGTTGTGGGGTTTTTGCATTGTTGTTATCACTCTTCCAACTCAAATTTGGGTGATTTCCCCAACTAGGATTGTATGTTTACGAGTATAGGTTATGATTGGGCATTTGAAAACTGTTTAAATCATGAGCTTATTCATGGAGACATTCCTTAAAAGAAGGCAAAGTTGGACAGTCATTAATTGGGTGTTCATTTATTTCACAGATTTGACACACAATGTCTTGAATAGATTTTAATTAACCATTCCATTTTAATTTTAGTGCTCGACTTTTTTAGATAAAGATGCAAACTTGGCTTTGAGGTCATGATCTTCCTTAAGGTTATACATACTCCACTAGATGTATAAGATTAAGTTATACCGGATGCCTCATAAGTACTTGCGGTGTCCTAATTTTGAGTATTTTTAGCTAACAAATCTAAGTACTTCATTGCTTCATCAGGATCTTTATCTTTAAAAGTTTCATTGCACATCAATTCCACCATTTGTCTATCTTTAGGTGTTAACTCTTTATAAAAATATGAAACCAATCTCCATGTTTTAAAACTATGATGAAGGCAAGTATTAAGCAAGTCTTGATATCTATCCCAACATTGGTAAAATGTTTCTCCTGGTTTTTGAGTTAAAGTGGTGATTTATTTTTTGAAAAAGTTTGTTCAATGAGATGAAAAAACTTCTTTAAAAATTGTTGTTACATTTCATCCTAAGCACGAATAGATTTTGGTCTCAAATTTTGTAGCCATGTTTTGACTTTATCTTTTAATGAAAAAGAAAAATATTTTAATCTAATGGTGTTCATGCTACCATTTGAGTCATTATAGGTCTTACAGAGCTCTTCAAATTCCCTTAAATGCAAGTATAGATTTTTTAAATATAAGCCATGAAAAGAGAGTAAAAGTTGAATAATGCCTTGTTTAAAATTAAAATGAGATACATTAAGAGGGAAAACTATGCATGAAGGTGCACTTATTATTATAGGATTCATGTGGTCTCTAAGTGTTTTAACACAATTATTCTTATTATTGTCATTATGAAGTGATTGGTTATCTTCTTCGACTATATTTTCTGAAAATGATGAGGATACCCTACAAAGTCTACCACTTGATGTACGTGACCACACTCTCATGCACGTGTAGGAATAAAATAAAAAGAAGAA
>NW_011500503.1:122871-127871 GCF_000495115.2 Populus euphratica
TTGATGTCTTCTCCCAAGTGCAGGAGTGTCGAAGTAATAAATAACCCGGCAAGACCGGGGTCGAACCATAGGGAGGTTAATTGTAGAAATTATAAACAACAATTATAAACAACAATAATAACAATAACAACAATAACTATAATAATAATAATAATAATAATACTAGTAGTAGTAGTAGTAGTATTAGTACTAATAATAATAATAATAATAATAGTAATAGTAATAGTAATAGTAATAGTAATAGTAATAGTAATAATAATAATAATAATAATAGTACTAATAATAATAATAACAATAATAACAATAATAATAGTAGTAGTAGTAGTACTAATAATAATAATAATAATAATAAAGAAAGAGAAGAAGAAGATGATGATGAGAACTTGGAGATGGAAAATTAATGTAAGGATTAAACAATAATAATAACAAATGTCAAGGTTAGAGGTTCCACTAATGATATATCAAACAAGTATAGTAATGGTATATCAAACAAGTATATAACTTAGCTAGAATATAAACTCTTATTATTGAATTGGAAACAAAATAAGAACATAAAAGTTAACTAAGTAAAAGAAAGGAAATGAAAGGCATAAACTTAATATTAATGAAAGCAAAGCATAAACATTACAAAAAATACAAAGAGAGAAAGGAAGAGCATGATCTTGATCTGGAAACCAAGATGCCTAAATGCATGGCAAATGCCTCCTTTTATAGGCCAAAAATGGGATTTTATAGGCCAAAATTGGGAACTATTGATTTGATGACTAATTGATAAGTGGGTGGCCAAGTTTTGACTTGGTGACAATCCTTATCTTCTCTTGTCTGCCCAAAACGTCATTGATAACGTCCAAATTGGAGCCAGTTGTAAACATCAAAGTTGTAGGCAATTGTCTCAGCTTTCTTGTGTAAACAATTCAGCTCATTTGGACTTCTAGAACTCCAGATATGGCCAAAATACCGAACAGTGCTCGGGCTGGAAGACAGATTCGGGCTTCTTTGTTGTTGCTACAATTTGGACTTGATAATGGCCTTTTTAGATCTCATTTGGACTTCATATTGGCCTTTTTAGATCTTGGGCTCCATATGAAAGTTGTAGGCCTATGTCTTACATTTCCATCCATATAAATTGGACCTAAATCTAAGATCTGTAGCTCCAGATATGACCCAATTACCAAACAGTGTTCCGGTTTGGATTGCACCGACATCTCTTCTCTAAGTTTGACCATCTCTTTATCCTTGCAATTTAAGTTCTTTAAGTCATCAATCAATCCTTTCATTTATGTGATAGGCCTGCATTTAAAATGAACATTTACCATAAATTAAAGGTATCTTATATTATTAGATATATTATTATAAAACATGCTTTAGTTAAGGAGTTATTGATACTTCAAGTGCAAAATGATGATATAAAACCATGATAAAAATGCACTTTTAAGTACTAATCACACCCCCCAACCAGCTTATTACTAGTCCCTAGTAATCAAAGCGTTAAAATAGAAAAACAATTTGCAAATTCCACAAAGCAAGGTATTCATCATTTAACTTCCATTAATCTATCCAGATAAACAAACTCTCATTAAATTTATATATCTGCTCAATACCTCTTAACAAGATATTAATAAACCTTTCTTTTGTGCTCAATGTATCAACACATAATTATGGGGCTTTTCTTGGAAGAAAACAAAATTTTTGTTCTAATGTTTAAGGTTAACTTCCTTGGGCTGGGATTATTATTTTTGTCTTTTTTTTTTAAATATATGTACATATAATTTAAAAACATCATGCATCTTTAACCCATGTAACGAGCTTTTAGCTAATGGCTCCCAGACCAGTTGGTCTTAGGGCATTAGGTGTTAAGACACCCCTACGAGCTTAGTAACTCGGGTCGCAAATACTGATATGTAGATAGTGCAATGTTTGATTTCCTTAAGCTTTTTTTTTCATGTTTTTTTTTTCTTAATTATATACAATCCCTTTTCCTTAGTTGTTACCTTTAACAAAAGAACATAAATAATGTAATAATCCAATATGCAACCCACAATCATATGTTAAAGTGTGTGTGTGTAGATTAAGGTTTAAGAATACATGTTAAATAAGTATGTGAGCAGAATTAAGTGATAACAATACGAGAGTTTGTAAACCTGAATATTTCAGGAAGTATTATAATAGACCTTGTTAAGAATGATTACTAAGATGCGTCTCAAGAGTCACTTTAACAAAAGAACTCCTTTACTCTGCCATCCTAGTAATAACAATTATGCACATGCTTTATGAAATGAAAAATAATTTTTTTTTATCAACTACTACCCTCTCCCCCCAACCAAAACGAGACATTGTCCTCAATGTTCTAAGGTAGAAAGATAGAGTATAGAAGATATCACCTGAAATAACGAACACTGACAAAACCTGAAACACACTAAAACAAAAATAAGAAATAACAAAACACAATAATAAAACCAAAAAACACAAGTTTTTACAAACAAAAAAAATTCAAATCGTAGTTGTGAATGTGGCTCACATCTTCCCTTGGTTTTACGTCCAAGAACAGCTTCAACGCCCTCAATGGGTCGGGGATAGGCTTCCCATCCAGTTTTCTTAAAAACTGGCAAACAGAGTTTTTTTTAGTCAGATTCCCAAGACTAAGTCAAGTATGTTCTTTATCAAAATGGGTTTATAAGTCATGAATTACACGATGCTTATCTCGACTATGATGAGACTTAAGAGTCAATAGAAGATTATCTAAAGACTCTCTGTGTTTTGAAATAAATCCCACCTTCTGACAATTTTCACAGTTTTTGCGGAATGCATCTGACTCCTTGAATATGATGGGCCAGTAAAATTCACTTTATAAGATTTCTACAATCCTTTTTTTTGATAGGCACATTGGAAGAGATCTTTCATATTTTCTCTTGGGCTCAACTGCACATTCACCATAAACCCAGAGGTTTGTTAAATGTTAATGGTTATTATGATAAGTTGTTGTCTTTTCTTGATCATGCTATGGAACAGGAATTTCTAACATCTTCTGCACGACAGATCATAATCTCTGCAGCTACTACTGAACAATTGATTAACCAACTATAATCTTTCATTCCTGTGATTGATCCCTCCATGAGTCGTATAAATTGGTCATCTAAGGAAAGCCGTAAAAAGCTTAAATTAGATTTGAGCCTTCATTTGTGAATCTTTGTGTCTTTTGGTATTATTAGTGTGTTTTGTTGTTTCTTATATTTGTTTCAGTGTATTTCAGGTTTGTTAGTGTTCGTTATTTCAGGTGATATCTTATATACTCTATCTTTTTACCTTAGAACATTGAGGACAATGTCTCGTTTTGGTTGGGGGGAGAGGGTAGTAACTAAAAAAAAAACTGTGTTTTCTATTTCATAAAGCATGTGCAAAATTGTTGTTACTATGATGGCAGAGTAAAGAGAACTTTTTTATGACTCTTGAGACGTATCTTAGTAATCATTCGTAACAAGGTCTATCATAATACTTCTTGAAATATTCAAATTTACAAACTCTCGCATTGTTATCACTTAATTCTGCTCATATACTTATTTAACATGTATTCTTAAACCTTAATTTACACACACACTTTAACATATGATTGTGGGTTGCATATTGGATTATTACATTATTTATATTCTTTTGTTAAAGGTAATAACTAAGGGAAAAGGATAGTATATAATTAAAAAAAAATGAAAAAAAAATGATAATAATAAAAATGTAGATAAGTTTGGTTTCGTAGCCTCCCTAACCTAAGCAATTAAGCCCGAAGGGGTGTTTTAACACCTAATACCCTAAAGTCAACTGACTTGGGAGCTATTGCCCAATGCTTGTTACATGGGTTGAGGAGAAGCTTAAGGGAATCAAACATTGCACTATCTACATATCAGTATCTGCGACCCGAGTTACTAAGCTCATAGGGGTGTTTTAACACCTAATGTCCTAAGACCAACTCGTCTGGGAGTCATTAGCTGAAAGCTCGTTACATGGATTAAAGATGCATGATGTTTTTAAATTATATGTATATATATTTTAAAAAAAAAAAAGAAAAAAAAAAGACAGACAAAAAAAAGACAAAAATAATAATCCCAACCCAAGGAAGTTAACCTTAAACATTAGAACAAAAATTTTGTTTTCTTTCAAGAAAAGCCCCATAATTATGTGTTAATACATTGAGCACAAAAGAAAGGTTTATTAATATCTTGTTAAGAGGTATTGAGCAGATATATAAATTTAATGAGAGTTTGTTTATCTGGATAGATTAATGGAAGTTAAATGATGAATACCTTGCTTTGTGAAATTTGCAAATTTGTTTTCTATTTTAACGCTTTGATTACTAGGGACTAGTAATAAGCTGGTTGGGGGGTGTGATTAGTACTTAAAAGTGCATTTTTATCATGGTTTTATATCATCATTTTGCACTTGAAGTATCAATAACTCCTTAACTAAAGCATGTTTTATAATAATATATCTAATAATATAAGATACCTTTAATTTGTGGTAAATATTCATTTTAAATGCAGGCCTATCACATAAATGAAAGGATTGATTGATGAATTTAAGAACTGAAATTGAAAGGATAAAGAGATGGTCAAACTTAGAAAAGAGATGTCGCTGCAATCCAAACCGGAATACTGTTCAGTAATTGGGTCATATCTGGAGTTATAGATCTTAGATTTAGGTCTACTTTATATGGATGGAAAGGTAAGACACAGGCCTACAACTTTCATATGGAGCCCAAGATCTAAAAAGGCCATTTTCAAGTCCAAATTGTAGCAACAACAAAGAAACCTGAATCTATCCCCCAGCCCGAGCACTGTTTAGTATTTTGGCCATATCTGGAGTTCTAGAAGTCGAAATGAGCTGAATGTTTTACACAAGAAAGCTAAGACAATTGCCTACAACTTTCATTTTCAAGTGGCTCCAATTTGGACATTATCAATGACATTTTGGGCAGACAAGAGAAGATAAGGATTGTCACCAAGTCAAGAGTT
>NW_011500503.1:130371-137069 GCF_000495115.2 Populus euphratica
GTAGGTAATTGTCTCTGCTGTCTTGTGTAAAAAAATTCAGATCATTTGGACTTCTAGAACTCCAGATATGGGCCAAATACTAAACAGTGCTCGGGCTAAAAGACAAATTCGAACTTCTTTGTTGTTGCTCCAATTTGGACTTGAAAATGGAATTTTTAGATCTTGGGCTCCATATGAAAGTTGTAGGCCTATGTCTTACCTTTCCATCCATATGAGGTGGACATAAATCTGAGATTTACAGCTCCATATATGATCTAATTACCAAATAGTGTTCCAGTTTGGATTGCACCGACATCTCTTTTCGGAATTTAGCCATCTCTTTGTCCTTTCAATTTCAGTTCTTAAATTCATCAATCAATCCTTTTATTTATGTGATAGGCCTGCATTTAAAATAAATATTTACCATAAATTAAAGGTATCTTATATTATTAGATACATTATTATAAAACATGCTTTAGTTCAGGAGTTATTGATACTTCAAGTGCAAAATGATGATATAAAACCTTCATAAAAATGCACTTTTAAGTACTAATTAGTAGTCCATTGAAAATCTTTGTAGAATTAGTATATTTCCAAAATAATTTGTCACATCCTTTTAGGAAAAGAATCCTAGCCAAATAGGAAGTCCACAAGTCAAAAGGAAGTAAATAAAAAAATTTGTATTGCCTCTGTTGACACATATTGAGATGTCTTTCGGAACTCTAATTGACCTAAAATTGTAACCCAAGGTAGAATACACATGTCAAGAATCTCCACATAAACTTTCAGCTCCATCCAACGGTTGGATTAAGAATTATGATTGTTGTTATAAAACTGGGTAGTTGTATATTTTATGTCAAAATCCGAATTTGACTTTACCTGGATCATTTCATAAATGAGAGAAGGAAAGTTATGGCCTTATCAATATACTAGTTATATGATTTTTCAAGTATTTATATATAGTTAATTATTTGACTATATTATCATAATTTCATGTGTGTGTTGTTATAATTATTATAATTATGTTTATTTGTATTATTTTTAGTAATTTTAAATAAGAATAGTAATATATATCTTATATCAATTAAAATGCTTATCCCAAATTTTATATATTTTCTATAGCATTTTATCTATTTCAACTTGGTATCAATATTTTATTTTGTATTATTAATTGAAATTGAATTTATAAAATTTCAATTCTAAAACTAAAATAAAAAAATAATAGAAATCTTAATATATATATAAATATATAATTTATTTATTTTTACAAATGAGCTTTATTTTCAAAATAAAAAATATTAGTTTTTAAATAATATTTATGATGTGTTCAGCCTTGTATAATCTTTTATTTCGAAGTGTTGATTTATTCAGTCAGTTTAATTTGTGTTATCTTTTAAGTCACGAGTTTTTTTTATAGTATGGATTTATCTTTTATTGATTTAAATAAATAAATTTAATAAACATAATCGGGTAAATATCTCATTTTGTATGATTAAATATTTTAATCTACTTTCATCTCTTAATTTGTCTCTATTTCTCTTTCTGTAATTGTTAATATTTTTTTTTAGTTTATTTATATAAAACATTTTCAATTTCTTTAATTAGATGTTTGCATAGACATTTCAATTTATAGTTTTTTTACGTGAAAAAAAACATATCGAAGTAGCTTGTATACCCCATATTTTTCTGAGGAAAAAATTGACAACAATAAAGTGTGAGTTAAATAGCTATTTTATTTTATTTTGTTTTTAGTGATATATTAGCTTTCAAGTAATGATATACAACTTAATGTACCATATGTAGTTAATGTAATTATATCATTAAAATTCATCAATAAAAATAAAGAGAAGTTATTAATATTATGCAATAAAGACAAAAATTGAGTATAAATACAAACATGCAAATAAATGATGGAAAGTTATGGCCTTATGAATATACTAGTTATATATAGTTATATATGATTGTTCGACTATTTATATATAGTTGATTAATTGATTATATTATCATAACTTCATGTGTGTGTTCTTATAAGTTAATGTAATTATATCATTACAATTCATCAATAAAAAATAAAGAGAAGTTATTAATATTATACCATAAAGATAAAAATTGAGTATAAATACAAACATGCAAATAAATGAAGGAAGGAAAGTTATGGCCTTATCAATATATGATTAGTACTTAAAAGTGTATTTTTATTAAGGTTTTATATTATCATTTTGCACATGAAGTATCAATAACTCCTTAACTAACACATGTTTTATAATAACGTATCTAATAATATAAGATACCTTTAATTTGTGGTAAATGTTCATTTTAAATGCAGGCCTATCATATAAATGAAAGAATTGATTGATGAATTTAAGAACTGAAATTGAAAAGACAAAGAGATGACCAAACTTAGAAAAGAAATGTCGGTGCAGTCCAAACTGGAACACTGTTTGGTAATTAGGTCATATCTAGAGTTGTAGATCTCATATTTATGTCCACTTTATATAGATGGAAAGGTAAGATATAGACCTATAACTTTCATATGGAGCCCAAGATCTAAAAAGGTTATTTTCAAGTCGAAATTGGAGCAACAACAAAGAAGTCTGAATCTGTCTTCCAGTCCGAGCACTGTTTAGTGTTTAGACCATATCTGGAGTTCTAGAAGTCCAAATGATCTGAAGTTTTTACACAAGATAGCTGAGACAATTGCCTACAACTTTCATGTTTTCAAATGGTTCCAATTTTGAATTTATCAATGATGTTTTGGGCAGACAAGAGAAGATAAAGATTGTCACCAAGTCAAGAGTTGGGCACCCACTCATCAATTAGTCATCAAATCAATAGTTCCCAATTTTGGCCTATAAAAGAAGGTATTTGCCATGCATTTAGGCATCTTGGTCTCCAGATCAAGATCATGCTTTTTCTTTCTCTCTTTGTATTTTTTGTAATGTTTATGCTTTGCTTTCATTAATATCAACTTTATACCTTTCATTTCCT
The DNA here is from genome assembly GCF_000495115.2 of Populus euphratica. Taxonomy (NCBI): domain Eukaryota; kingdom Viridiplantae; phylum Streptophyta; class Magnoliopsida; order Malpighiales; family Salicaceae; genus Populus; species Populus euphratica. The sequence continues at coordinate 133,339 of NW_011500503.1, forward strand.
TTCATTTACTTAGTTAACTTTTATCTTATTTATGTTCTTATTTTGTTTATTTATTTTTCTTTCTTTCATTATGTCTAGCTAAGTTTATTATGTCAAGGTGAAAAAGTTACACTAATGGTGTAAGAATAAGTATAGTGTAAACTTAATATGGACTTTAATGTTTGATACTAACATGTTTTGTATTTGTTATCCTGTTCACACTTTAATACTTTGCTTGTTAAATGACTAATCTTGATTTATGTTGTATAACACTTGGTACAACAAATGCTTGGCACTTTCATAGCCCATATTGTATGGTATAACCGACACCTGAGCTATGAAAGGAACATGATTTGTTGTTAACATAAGTTATAATCATGAATGTTTGACGAGATTTACAAGTATTAGCATTAATCGAATAAGATGACTAATGTAATCATGTTAACAATCTATAATCAGATTGGAACCTTCTTTGCGTGTGTTTTCAATTTAATAATAAGAGTTTATACTATACTTGTTTGACATACCATTAGTGGATCCTCTAACCTTGACATTTGTTATTATTATTGTGTAATCCTTACATTAATATTCCATCTCAAAGTTCTCATCATCTTCTTCTTCTTCTCCTTCTTTTTCTTTATTATTATTATTATTATTATTATTATTATTATTATTATAATTGTTATTGTTATTATTATTATTGTTATTGTTGTTGTTATTATTGTTGTTGTATTATTGTTATTTATAATTTGTACAATTAACCTCCCTATGGTTCGACCCTAGTCTTGCCGGGTTATTTATTACTTCGACACTCCTACACTTGGAAGAAAACATCAATCTTTTCGTTATGTCAAGTTTTTGGCATCGTTGTCAGGGAAGTAAGTTCTTGTACAAATTATAGCATTTATTTTATTTTCTCTTTCACTTTTCTTGTATATAACTTTGTTTCTTGTCTCTTGTTTCTTCTTTTTTTTGTTTTCTTCTTTCTTTTATTCTATTCCTACACGTGCATGATAGTGTGGTCACGTACATCAAGTGGTAGACTTTATAGGGTATCCTCATCATTTTCAGAAAATATGGCCGAAGAAGATAATCAATCACTTCATAATGAGAATAACTGTGATAGAACACTTAGAGACCATATGAATCCCACAAGAACAAGTGCACCATCAAGCATAGTTTTTTCTCCCGATGCATCTTATTTTAATTTTAAGCCAGACATTATTCAACTTTTACCTTCTTTTCATGGCTTAAAATTAGAAAATCCATACTTGCATTTAAGGGAATTTGAGGAGGTTTGTAACACATATAATGATTCAAATTGTAGCATGAACACCATCAGATTAAATCTTTTTCCTTTTTCATTAAAAGATAAAGCTAAAACATGGCTACAAAATTTGAGACCTGGATCCATTCGTGCTTGGGATGAAATGCAACAACAATTTTTAAAGAAGTTTTTCCCATCTCACAGAACAAATTCTTTCAAAAGACAAATCACCATTTTCACTCAAAAACCAGGAGAAACATTTTACCAATGTTGGGATAGGTATCGAGACTTGCTTAATACTTGCCCTCATCATGGCTTCGAAACATGGAGATTGGTTTTACATTTCTATGAAGGGTTAACACCTAGAGATAGGCAAATGGTTGAAGATAGGCAAATGGTTGAATTGAGGTTAACACCTAAAGATAGGCAAATGGTTGAATTGATGTGCAATGGAACTTTTGAAGATAAAGACCCTGATGAAGCAATGGAGTACTTAGACTTGTTAGTTGAAAATGCTCAAAATTGGGACACCGTGGGTAATTATGAGGTACCGAGTAAAACTCAACCTCATACATCTAGTGGAGGCATGTACAACCTTAGGAAAGATCATGACTTTCAAGCCAAGTTTGTATCTTTAACTAGAAAAGTCGAGGCATTAGAATTGAAAAAGAGTGGTCAATTAAAATCTGTTAAAGTGTGTCAAATATGTGAAGTAAATAAACACTCAACCAATAATTGTCCAACCTTGTCTTCTTTTAAGGAATGTCTCCATGAACAAGTCCATGTTTTAAACAGTTTCCAAAGGCCCAATCATAACCCATACTCGCAAACATACAACCCTGGTTGGATAAATCACCAAAATTTCAGTTGGAAGAGTGACAATGCACAAACTTCACCACCACAGTTTCAAGCACACCATAATTTTCAAAATTCTCATGGATATGCACCTCTTTATGCTCCACCTCCTACAAGAAATTTTGAGTAAACTTTGTATGCATTTATTGAAAAGCAAGAGACAATCAACACTCAACTTGCTCAAAGCGTAACAGATTTTAAAGATACTCTTGCAAAATTCACATCTGCTCTCAGTGTTCAAGAGAAAGGTAACTTTCCATCTCAACCATAGCAAAATCCCAAGGAGCAATACAATGCAAATGCAAGTAGTTTTGGAAGTCAACACATAAATCAAGTCAAATCAGTCATCACTCTTCGTAGTGGTAAGGTTATTAAAAAACTCACTCTTGAACCTTATGAGAAAGATGATGAGTCAATCTCTAAGGGTAAGGAAGGGGTTGCATCTAAATATTGCAAGGAAAAGACTGATTCCCTGCCGGCACTTCCATTTGCTCATGCCATGACCAATCAAGAAGAAATCAAGGATGAAAAAGGCACCGAAAATATTGATGCAGATCTTTTATCAAAAGTGACAACAGATTTGACACTCGACATCACACCAATCGATGATTACTTTCTTGATGAATCTCTACTTTTTCATAGTTCAATGCCTTGGTTTGCTAAAAATATTAATTTTCTTGCTTCAGGATTTTTTCCAGCTCACTAGAGTACCGAAGACAAAAGAAATTATTTTAGTGAAATGCAAAAATTTTATTGGGATGACCCTTACTTATTCAATTATTGTCCTGATCAAATATTTCAAAGATACATTCCCGATAATGAGGTAAGTAATGTCATTAAATATTTCACTCTAAGGCATGTGGGGATCATTTCTCGTAAAAAAAAGAGGACTATAGAAATCTTACAAAGTGGATTTTACTGGCCCACCATATTCAAGGAATCACATGCATTCTGCAAAACCTGTGAAAATTGTCAAAAGATGGGATTTATTTCAAAACACAAAGAGTCTTTAGATAATCTTCTATTGACTCTTAAGTCTCATCATAGTCGAGATAAGCATCGTGCAATTCATGACTTATGAACCCATTTTCATAAAGAACATTATCGACTTAATCTTGGGAATCTGACTAAAAAAGACCCTGTTTGCCAGTTTTTAAGAAAACTGGATGGGAAGCCTATCCCCGACCTATAGAGGACGTTTAAGCCGTTCTTGGATGTAAAACCAAGGGAAGATATGAGCCACAATCACAACTACCTGTACATACACATACTTTTTTAATAAATAAATAAAGAGAGAGAGAAAGTATGAGACTCCAGCTGGCTTACACATAGGTGGTATGATTGCCCTTTTAATTTCTCATCTATAAAATCCTCTCTTCCTTCCCTTCATTTCCACTCAACCCATACATTCATCAAATATAGAAGTGTGTAGAAATGGCAAGTTACTCAAGTCATCAAATAAAAAGTATTTGTGTTTTCGGTGGATCTAGTCCTGGGAAGTGTTTTTGGTGGATCTAGTCCTGGGAAAGAAAAGGAGTTTTTAGAATCAGCAAATCATCTTGGTCAAATGCTAGCTAAGAGAAAAATTCATTTAGTGTATAGGGGAGGCAGTCTGGGGTTAATGGGAGGT
>NW_011506015.1:0-2656 GCF_000495115.2 Populus euphratica
AAAATGATGATATAAAACCATGATAAAAATGCTCTTTTGTATACCCATTAATCTATCTAGATAAACAAACTCTCATTAAATTTATATATCTGCTCAATACCTCTTAACATGATATTAATAAACCTTTCTTTTGTGCTCAATGTATCAACACATAATTATAGGGCTTTTCTTGGAAGAAAACAAAATTTTTGTTCTAATGTTTAAGGTTAACTTCCTTGGGTTGGGATTATTATTTTTCTTTCTTTTAAAAAAATAAATAAATCTATATACGTATAATTTAAAAACATCATGCATCTTTAACCCATGTAACGAGCTTTCAGCTAATGACTCCCAGACCAGTTGGTCTTAGGGCATTAGGTGTTAAGACACCCCTACGAGCTTAGTAACTCGGGTCGCAGATACTGATATGTAGATAGTGCAATGTTTGATTTCCTTAAGCTTTTGTCCTCAACCCATGTAACAAGCGTTGGGCCAATAGCTCCCAAGTCAGTTGACTTTAGGGTATTAGGTGTTAAAACACCCCTGCGGGCTTAATTGCTTAGGTTAGGGAGGCTACGAAACCAAACTTATCTACATTTTTATTATCATCATTTTTTCTTTTTTCTTTTTTTTCATGTTTTTTTTTAATTATATACAATCCCTTTCCCTTAGTTGTTACCTTTAACAAAAGAACATAAATAATGTAATAATCCAATATGCAACTCACAATCATATGTTAAAGTGTGTGTGTGTAAATTAAGGTTTAAGAATACATGTTAAATAAGTATGTGAGCAGAATTAAGTGATAACAATGCGAGAGTTTGTAAATCTGAATATTTCAGGAAGTATTATAATAGACCTTGTTAAGAATGGTTACTAAGATGCGTCTAAAGAGTCACTTTAACAAAAGAGCTCTTTTACTCTGCCATCCTAGTAACAACAATTATGCACATGCTTTATGAAATGAAAAACAAATTTTTTTTTTTATCAACTACTACCCTTTCCCCCCAACCAAAACGAGACATTGTCCTCAATGTTTTAAGGTAGAAAGATAGAGTATAGAAGATATCACCTGAAATAACGAACACCGACAAACCTGAAACACACTAAAACAAAAATAAAAAATAACAAAACACAATAATAAAACCAAAAGACACAAAAATTCACAAATGAAGTCTCAATTCCAATCTAAGCTTTTTACGGCTTTCCTTAGATGACCAATTTATGCGACTAATGGAAGGATCAATCATAGGAATGAAAGATTGTAGTTGGTCAATCAATTGTTCAGCAGTAGCAGCAGAGATTATGATTTGTCGTGCATAAGTTGTTAGAAATTCCTGTTCCACAGCATGATCAAGAAAAGACAACAATTTATCATTATAACCATTAACATTTAACAAACCTATGAGTTTATGGTGAATGTGCAGTTGAGCCCAAGAGGAAATATGAAAGATCTCTTAAAATATGCCTAGACCACCTGGTAAAGTAATTAAGGCATCAACATGGTTAAACATTGCATTCATTTGAGCTGACATTGTGGAGACCTGAAGTTCCTCTCCAATTGTTTTTCCAATGATGTCCCCTTGTGCCAAAGTTTCAGGGACGACCCCCAAAACTTGACTACCTTCTAAAAATGCAGCTATTAACACACCTCCCATTAACCCAAGACTGCCTCCCCCATACACTAAATGAATCTTTCTCTCAGCTAGCACCTGACCAAGATGATTTGCTGATTCTAAAAACTCCTTTTCTTTCCCAGGACTAGATCCACCGAAAACACAAATATTTCTTATTTGATGACCTAAGGAACTTGCCATTTCTACACACTTCTGTATTTGTTGAATGTATGGGTTGAGTAGAAATGAAAGGAAGGAAGAGAGGGTTTTATAGATGAGAAATGAGAAAGGCAATCATAACACCTATATGTAGGCCAGCTGGAGTCTTACACACTCTCTCTCTCTTTTTATTTATTTATTTATTTACTTTTTGAAAAAGCATGTGTATGTACAGGTAGTTGTGATTGTGGCTCACATCTTCCCTTGGTTTTACGTTCAAGAACGGCTTAAACGCCCTCTATGGGTCGGGGATAGGCTTCCCATCCAGTTTTCTTAAAAACTGGCAAACAAGGTCTTTTTTAGTCAGATTCCCAAGACTAAGTCGATCATGTTCTTTATGGAATAGTGGCCATAAATCATGAATTGCACGATGCACATCTCCACTAGGATGCGTCTCAAGAGTCAATAAAAGATTATCTAAAGACTCCTTACTCAGGCCAAAGATTATCTAAAGACTCCTTACAAGAGTCAATAGAAGATTATCTAAAGACTCCTTACTCAGGCCATCCTTAATGAATTGTATTTTATCTTCACGGTTTATAGATACCATTCCTAAAGAATGACATTGTGTATTACAAGTCCATCTAGCACATCGATGACAGACTTCAAGTCGTTTTGCACGACATTTCTTTGCAAAAGTGCTTTTACCTGTTCCAGGCATGTGTGAAATGAAGAAGTTAGAGGACTCACTTGATAATCAGACCTTTGCTTCAATCAACCAGCGAATATCTTCAGGAATTCCATGATTCATTAACAATCTCAATCTTGCACATCTAGCACGGTAAATTTTTGTAATCGCATTCTGAGGCAGAGCGGGAAAATACTTTTTTAATTTTTCAAGA
>NW_011506001.1:0-2674 GCF_000495115.2 Populus euphratica
AAATGCCTCCACTTTTCTACAACATCAAATCCCATCACCTTGTAGAACAAGGTTGATCAACAACGCAAACCAGTGCTTGGCTTAGTGGTGGAAGGGGCTTTCTCCTTCCACTTCACCTGGGTTCGAGCCCTAGTGTGCACGCCTGTCACCCCCGCGGTGCCTTACATGTCTACTGGATTTGCAGGATATTCAGTGGGCCGTGGGGATTAGTCGTGGTGCGCGCAAGTTGGCCCGGACACCTCATGTAAATAAAAAAATAAAAAAAAAGTTGATCAACAACGTACACATGTCAACAACCGACTTGAATATGTCTATAAATGAACAGCTATATTTAAAAACAAAAATAATTATTATTATAATTTAAATTTAATTAAAACATCAACTAGTCCTAGAATTCACTTGACTCAATTAATATCAAATAAAAATAATTATTATTATAATTTAAAATTTTGGTTTGAGAATCAATTCCATGGGAGATCTAGTTTAAGAATCAATGTAAAGATAATTTTTTTATTATTATAATTTTAAAATCTAACACAGAGTTAATTAGAATAAGGCTCTGGTCACAAGACGGAATAGTCAACACGGGTTAAATTAAGTCAATATATAAATAAAAATAATAATTATTATAATTTTAAAATTTAACTTAAAAGTCGACTCGAGATAAATTTCAAGTTACAAGTCAAGAGAGTCAACTCGGCTGACTATTTTTATTAAAAAATAATAAAAATAATTTTATTTTGATTAATTTTTTTCAAAAAAATCAACAAATTTTTAATCTAGGTTAATGTAAGTTTTTTTACCGGATAAAGTTGAATCAGCTATTTCTCTATTTTTTTTCTTAAATTTTATTTTTTATCTTCCCTCAATTATTTCAATCTTTTATATTCCGGGGTACTAACCAAACGGTATTTAGAATTTGAAGAATCTTTTCATTTCTACACCTTTATTGGTATTTTCACCGCTAAGTTTATTACATTTACAATTTTTTATGGAAAAAAATGAAAATTAAGAATGCCTCTCTCGGCTTACAATTATATTGGATGTGTAAGTAGGGAAATATGCTAAACAGCAGTTTTTTCTTTTTTTTTTGAGATTTGCCATATCACAAGAGAAAATTTTCTCTTTGCAGGTGTGGTAGTAATTATTATTCAAATTATTTTTAGCTTGAAAATATATTAAAATAATATTTATTTTTATTTTTTTAAAATTATTTTTTATATTAACATATCAAGTAAAAACATCAAAAAAATCTTAATTTAATCAAAAAAATTAATTTTTTATAATATTTTTAAAACATGAAAATAAATAAATCATGTATATTTTGTGCACGAGTAAAGGGGAGTGAGCAATGCAGAATTGAACAGGGTCGGAATGGAACTCCTTTTCCTCCTGGATTTTGGGGTTATGGTCAGTTCTCGAGTGTTTGAGAGCTATTGCTTGTACTTGGAGAAAGAGATGGTGTAAAATGGCTTAACGCAGAGAATCGAAAAGGTTGTAATCACCAGTGCTTTTGATGATGTGACAGAAATACCAGTTGAACCAGTTGAAGTTCTTCACCGCCTATCGGAATGGACTGATCGGAGTTGTTATAAGGGCCTATATTTTCTTGTTCTTGTCTTCGTAATTATAAGACGGTAACCTATTGTTTTTATATTTTAAAAATATTTTTATAAGTAATAATTTTTTATTTTAAATTAATATTTATTTGATATTTTTAAATTATGTTAATTTACTAATATAAAAAATAATTTAAAAAATATTATTTTTATATATTTTCAAATAAAAAAATACTTTATAAAATAATTGCTATTATACTTTCAAACACACTTTAATCATGAATTATATTTATTTGCTTTATATAATTTGAATAGGAAATTTTATTACTTCTGATTGTTTTTTATTTTTAAAAAATTAAAGTTTTTTTATTTTTTTATTTTAAATTAATATATTTTTTAATATTTTAATATTATTTTAATATATCAATATCAAAAATAATTTTTAAAAAATAAAATAATATTATTTTAATATATTATTTTAAAAAATAATTATAATCACATTCTCGTACACTTTTTTTAGCCTCTAGTTCTAAAGTCCAACTCAAAGCATAAAGCATGAGAAACTAACATGGTGCCATGAAATTGCAATTGGAGGATGGTGGTTGCCATTGCCTATTTTCACCCATATTGAAAAATAGGGCTCGAAAAATATAGTTTCTAAGGAGTAAAAAATTATATGGTTGCTACAGTGTCGTAAGTCTAATTTTAGATAATACAGAAAAATAAACCCATCAATTTATTTTCTCCTTATAATAAAAAAAATAAATTAAAGTGAGGGAAAGAAAAAAAAATAAGAGGGAAGAGTTCGGAATTGGAAGTGAAAGGAAAAATCTTGAAAGGAAGGAGCAGTTTTTGCATTTCAAACGGTTTAAAAAAAAATTAATTTTTTTTTATTTTTTAATTTATTTTAAATTAATACATTTTTAATATTTTTAAATTATTAATATATATATTTTTTATTTTAAAAACAACTTCAACTATGCTGTCTACCAAGCTGACCTAGCATTATAAATTGGCTGCCTTATCTCAAAAAAAAACAACAACCAAGAATTCTCTCTCGCACGTTCGAACCACCAGAGCTCGCCGCGCTCTCTCTCTTCCACCAAACTCAACAG
>NW_011506024.1:0-2644 GCF_000495115.2 Populus euphratica
GCCCGTCTAAGGGAATCACCATGCTATTTTTTTTTTTAGCATGACCTAGAAGATAACCCTATTTTTTTGGACTCACTCAAGGGACAGACCCAACCTTTTTTAGACTTACCAGAAAAAAGATCTATCTCCTTTATATCTAACTTAAAGAAAAAGTTTAGTTTCTATAAGCTCAATTACATTTGACGCCTTGAATTATAGTCTCTCTACACATATAAAAGTTTTTAGAGACCCATCATATTTTTATTATATATTAATATAGATATAAGAAATATTTATCATTGATTAAATGTTATCAAGGTAAAATTACCTCCAAACCCTTATCTTCATTAAAAAAAAAAAAACTCGTGGCCTTTAAATATACCATAATACCTTCAAAATAAAGGTTCATAATCTTCATTCTTTATTGCATATATATTTTCATATTATTTTCTCTAGAATATTATTGTATTTTCTATCTCTAAAAAGATATTTATTTAAATATCAGAAAGTCTTCATCTCCACCAAAAATGACCTTTTGCAGGTACTAGTCACAAGTCACTTTGGTGTACCAAACACTAACCATTTTGACTAAAAAGAATGGATACGATTGCTATAACAAATTGATTAACCAATTATCTAACCTGGAAGCTCTATTCCAAGGCTACTTGGATTTTCTTGGGACATCATCAATGGTGTAGTCTATGGGAAGATTGATAAAAAAAACAAAAAAAACCATTGGTTTCTTTCTAAAACTTGTTTTTAGCATTCCTAGAAAATTTTACGCCACATAACCAATGTCCATCTAGGCTAGGACATCGAGCAAATCAACTTATTACCGCAGACATTCCTACCCAACAAGAGCTTCAACAACTCACTAGTCAGGTGCAACTTCTCACCGAGGCTGTGTTGACAATCCAAAGGTAAAATCAAACCTTACCACCTAGTAAGTCTTAACATCCATAACAGCACATAATGCCTTAACGTCAGGGCCACCAACTACACCAAGAGCCTGTAGATGATTATACTACCTAGGAGAATAGACAAAATGACATGCATAAAAGTTCCTTACAGGATCACTTATGACATTGTCACACATACACAAAACAAATACTATGAATATACTCCCTCTATTTATTATAGGATAGACACCAGTTATTATAACTGTCATTCTACACCAAACTCTTTGGGCTCCCAAAGGCCCAACAAACAAAGTACTAGGAGATAATCTATGAATATGCATATCCAAGGGAATATTTATAGCCCCCTATCAATGGAGGATTTCTCTCTAGTCTAAACACATATTGAACACTCGACTTATTGAGGAATACTTTTTTATGAAAAATGACTTTGTACAACTATGATGGCTTGGCCTATCCAATGGAGCATATACAAAATATACATAATAGCTTGGAATTGATCATCCAATATAGTGAATCAATATGCAAGATATTCTCTATAACCTTCAGAGGCTCTATACGTGTTTGGTATAACAACATAAAGCCAAACTCTATTGAAGGGCTTAGTGACATCTGCGTCAAACTAGTAGCACGCTTTAACAACAATATAATCACCAAGAAAAACTCCACAAAGCTTTTTAGTGTTATCTAATAAGAGGACGAGACCACACAGGTATATTTGAGGAGATTCAATGAGGAAATGTTTAAGGTGCAAGAATTGATTGACTTAGTAGCCAGGGGTAAGGAAACATGCCCTCTAAAGAAAACTTTATGCCTTACAAAATAAAATCTTGTTCAAAGTGAAACAATTCATGTAAAATCACATATAGATTAAAGAGGCTAGTTCGCTATGACATGACCCTCCTTATTTTTACAAGGACAAATATCGTAAATGATCTTCTAAGTAAAGTAATTAGGGTATTCAAAGCAATCTCTAAGAGGTGAATGTGATTGGTCTCCTTAGTATAAATAGTAACATTATATAATCACTACTCTTAATAGGAAGGAGCTCTTTTATACTATAAAAAAAAATCATGATGACCACTTTTTAGTGGAGACCTTTTAAACCCTATGACAATGCTAGAAAAGATACATGCTCCCACTTACCAAGAACCTATAATCACCTAAAAGTTTTTAAATATAAGTTCATCCTTATTGGATTATATATAAACACTTACAAATTTATATAGATGATGGGCATGACACCCTTGATCTCTTAGAAATTTTCTAAGAATAGATTATTGGTCTCTTGTATATGAAAGAATTTCTTTTAGTCCAAATGTATATTTCTCTATATTTTTCTCATCTTACCCTCTTTTTTATACAAGCAAAACTCACTACTCTACCTGAACTAGGAGATTAATTAAAGTCTTTACATATTATTATATTGCAAAGACTAGAAGGCTACTGATAAACCAAGTTTATATTAGTATATCCTTACCAAAAAAAAAATCAAATCAAGAAAGGTTTATGAGTATTAATTTTCAGAGTAAAATTATACTTTAAACTCTTATCTTCATAAAAAAAAAAAACAAAATTTGTAAGTTATAAATATACTATAAGATCTTCAAAATAAAGATTCATAATCTTCATTCTCTATTATATATATATTTTCAAATCATCTCTCTTTAAAATATTATTATATTTTTTTTTTAAATAATATTTATTTAAACATTAAAAAGTCTCCACCTCCACTACAGATAATCAAA
>NW_011506023.1:0-2644 GCF_000495115.2 Populus euphratica
AGTGGTCAATTAAAATCTATTGAAAACATTGTGTGTCAAATATGTGAAACAAATGAACACTCAACCAATAACTGTCCAACCTTGCCTTCTTTTAAGGAATGTCTCCATGAACAAGCCCATGCTTTAAACAGTTTCCAAAGGGCCAACCACAACCCATACTCCCAAACATACAACCCTGGTTGGAGAAATCACCCAAATTTCAGTTGGAAGAGTGAGAACAACAATGCACAAACTTCACAACCACCGTTTCAAGCACACCATAATTTCTAAAATTCTCATGGATATGCACCTCTTTATGCTCCACCTTCTAGAAGAAATCTTGAGGAAACATTGCATGCATTCATTGAAAAGCAAGAGACAATCAATACTCAACTTGCTCAAAACATGACAGATTTTAAGGATACTCTTGCAAAATTAACATCTGCTCTCAGTTTCCAAGAGAAAGGTAAGTTTCCATCTCAACCATAACAAAATCGTAAGGGGCAATACAATGCAAATGCAAGTAGTTCCGGAAGCCAACACATATATCAAGTCAAATCAGTCACTACTTTGCGCAGTGGTAAGGTTATTGAAAAACCCTCTCTTGAACCTTATGAGAAAAATGATGTGTCAATCTCTAGGGGTAAGGAAGGGGTTGAATCTGAAAATTGCAAAGAAAAGACTGATTCTCCGCCAGCACTTCCATTTCCTCAAGGCATGACCAAACAAAGGAAAGTCAATCACAACTCTGAAATTTTTGAAATTTTCAAACAGTTAAAGATCAATATACCTTTGCTGGATGCTATTAAACAGGTTCCTTCCTATGCTAAATTTTTGAAAGATCTATACACTGTGAAGAGGAAACTGAATGTGAAAAAGAAAGCCTTTCTAGCCGAACAAGTAAGTGTTATTCTTCAGAACAACAATGCTTTGAAATATAAAGACCCTGGTTATCCTACAATTTCTTGCTTTATTGGAGAGCATAAAATTGAAAGAGCTTTACTTGATCTTGGAGCTAGTATGAATTTACTTCCATATTCAGTTTTTCAAAGTCTCAATCTAGGTGAGTTAAAACCAACTTCTATATCTCTTTTACTTGCCGATAGATCTGTAAAAGTGCCTAGAGGAATAATTGAAGATGTGTTAGTACAAGTCGATAAATTCATTTATCTTGTGGATTTTATTGTCTTGGACACAGAACCTGCTGAAGCATGTAATTCATTTCCTGTTATTTTAGGACGTCCGTTTCTTGCAACCTCTAACGCGTTGATTAATTGTAGAAATGGACTGATGAAGCTATCATTTGGAAATATGACATTGGAGATGAATATTTTCAACATTTGCAAGCAATCTAGAGATGATAATGAAATACAAGAAGTAGATCATATTGACGATTTAGTTTATGATCAACTTGAATCTACTTTAAGTAAAAATGAGTTAGATGAATCTGAAGATTTGCAAATGATTTATTCTAAGGAAGAAATCACGGATGAAACAAGCATAAAAAATGTTGATGCAAATCTTTTGTCAACAACGACAATAGATTCGACATTTGACATCATTCCAATCGATGATTACTTTCCTAACGAATCCTTACTTTCTCTTAGTCGAATGCCTTGGTATGATAAAAATATCAATTTTCTTACTTTAAGAGATTTGCCAGCTGATTGGAGTACTCAAGACAAAGAAAAGTTTTTGAACGAAGTGAAGAACTTTTATTGGGATGATCCTTATTTATTCAAATATTATCCTGATCAAATATTTCAAAGATGCATTCCTGACAATGAGGTAAGTAGTGTCATTAAATTTTGTCATTCTGAGGCATGTGGGGGGGTCATTTATCGTCAAGAAAGACAACTGCAAAAATCTTACAAAGTGAATTTTACTAGCCCACCATGTTCAAAGACTAAAATGCATTCTGCAAGTCTTGTGAAAATTGTCAAAAGTTGGGATCTATCTCAAAACGTCACATGATGCCTTTAAATCCTATTATTGTCATTGAGATCTTTGACTGATGGGAAATAAGAAATAATGCATATGAAAATTCAAGAATTCATAAAGCAAGAATTAAAGAGTTTCATGACAAGAAAATACTGAGAAAAACATTCAATGTTGGTCAAAAAGTCTTGCTTTATAATTCTCGACTGCATTTATTTCCTGGAAAATTAAGATCAAGATGGAGCGGTCCTTTTATTGTGAAACATGTTTATTCATATGGGGCCTATGACATCGAGAATCCAAAGAATGACAATGTTTTCAAGGTAAATGGATATCGTCTGAAAGTTTATTTTGACAATTTTTCAGTTGAACATGACTCTATTGAATTGGTTGATCCTGTATATAAAGACTGATTTTATTTTATTTTATTTTATTGTCTCTTTTTGAGTGATTTTTGCTAATTTCTCTCACCCCAGTCAAATGGCGGATAACGGTACTCCGTGACTTAAGTCGGTTCTTTCAGTTTCCCACAATAACTGATATCTGTGTATATATTTGTGCAATTCTTTGAATCTCTCTTTCAATTCCCATTTGAAAATGGACACTGATCTTGAAAAATTGAAAAAGTATTTTCCCGCTCTGCCTCAGAATGCGATTATAAAAATTTACCGTGCTAGATGTGCAAGATTGAGATTGTTAATGAATCATGGAATTCCTGAAGATATTC
>NW_011506026.1:0-818 GCF_000495115.2 Populus euphratica
GACAGGAAGATGACAGAGCATGTTCGGAGATTATTTCAATCCTACAAACAAAGTCCCCAATCCATTTATGTCTGCCTGGAGAACTTGTTAACAGCTTCATCCCTCTTCTGATCAACCACTAAGGAGGCCAAAAATTCACATCTAACTAGGGATCCTGCTCATACCCCATCATTTGGATATTCAAAAATCCTTTATGGTCTTGTCCTCTATTTGATAACACTAAAAAATTCTGTGGAGGTTTTTAGGTGGTTATTCTAGTGTTAAAGCATGTCATTAGCTTGGTGTTAAAGTCATTAAACCCTTCAATATATTTTAGTTCTAAATTTTTATATTAAGTACACGCAGATTCTTTAAAGGTTGTAGGGAATAATACCTTGCATATTAAGTTACTATCTTGGATGATCAAATCCAAGCTATTATGCACATCCTTTTTTAGATCGACCAACCTATCTTAATTATCCAAACTCATTTTCATGGAAAAGTAGTTATCAAAGAATTGAGTATTCAATATGTGTTTGGATAAGAGAGAACCCCCCAACTGATAGGGGCTATAAACATTCCATTGGGTATGCGCATGCATGAATTATCTCCTAGTACTTTGTTTGTAAGGCTTTTGAGAGCTCCAAGAGCTAGGTATAGAATAACAGTTACGATGATTGATGTCCATCCTATAGTAACTAGGGAGAGCACGTTCGGAGTATTTGTTCTCTGCATGGGTGACACGACTAAAAGGTTGATGTCTTCTCCCAAGTGCAGGAGTGTCGAAGTAATAAATAACCCGGCAAGACCGGGGTCGAACCACAAGGAGGTTATTTGTA
>NW_011506026.1:2205-2643 GCF_000495115.2 Populus euphratica
CTGTATTTAAAATGAATATTTACCACAAATTAAAGGTATCTTGTATTATTAGATATATTATTATAAAACATATTTTAGTTAAGGAGTTATTGATACTTCAAGTGCAAAATGATGATATAAAACCATGACAAAAATGCACTTTTAAGTACTAATCAATGGGTATGACAATGACATGATATTGCTTAAGGAAATTTCATGAATGTCATTTTAATATGGGTATGACAATGACATGATATCGCTTAAGGAAATTTCATGAATGTCATTTTACCTAATTTCCTCTAGATAATATAATTATCTATGGGCTCTTGATGTAGTTGGAGGCCCTAGTGTTAAGATATTATGTGTTGTTATAGGTGTTAAGACTTACTAAGATAGTAAGGTCTAATTTTGCCATTGGATTGTCAACATCGGTTTGGTGAAGAGTTAAACTTGACTAGT
>NW_011506027.1:0-2642 GCF_000495115.2 Populus euphratica
TTATGATAACAAGTCCGATACCATAAGATACTTTTAATTTATGATAAATATTTATCTTAAATATAGACTTATCACATAAATTAAATGATTAATTAATGAGTTTAAGTATTGAAATTAAAAGGATAAAGAGAGGGCCAAACTTAGAAAAAAGATACTGGTTGAACCCAAACTAGAACACTGTTAAGTCATTGGGTCATATATGGAGCTATAGATCTTGGATTTAGGTCTATTCTATATGGATAAAAAGCTAAGACATAAGCATAAAATGTTAATTAGGAAGGCAAACTCAATTCTACTGTTTGGAAGTCTAAATCGTAGCAACAATAGAGAAGTTTGAATCTGTCCTGCAGCCTAGATACTATTCAGTGTTCAGCCCATATCTCGAGTGCTAGAAATTCAAATTACCTTTATTTTTTTTATTGGAAAGTTGAGATAATTTCCTATAACTTTCATAGTTTAAATTTATCCAAATTTTGATGTTAGTAATGATATTTTGTTCAGACAAGAAAATAAGAATTGTCACCAAGTCAAGATGTGGCTATCCACTCAACAATTAGTCAACAAATTAATAGTTTCTAATTTTGGTTTATAAAAAAAGGCATTTGTCATGCACTTAGACATCTTGGTTTTCAAATCAAGATTATGCTCTTGCTTCCTCTCTTTATAATTTTTAATGCTTAAGTTTTGTTTATAGTAATCTCTTGTTTATGTCTTTCATTTCATTTCCTTTACTTAGTTAACTTATATCTTATTTATGTTGTTATCTTTTTTATTTATGTTTCTCTTCTTTATTCTATTTAGCTAAATTTATTATGTCAATGTGAAAAGATTACACTAATTGTGTAAAAATAAGTATAGTATAAACTCGATATTGACTTTAATGTTTGATACTAATATGTTTTGTATTTGTTATCTTGTTCACTTTTAATACTTTGTTTGTTAAATGGTTAATCTAGATTTATGTTGTATAACCCTTGGAACAACAAATACTTGACACTTTCATAGTTCAAACTGTATGGTATAATCAACACCTAAGCTATGAAAGGAACTTGATTTATTGTTAACATAAGTTATAATCATGAATACTTGACAATATTTACAAGTATTAGCATTATACGAATAAGATAACTAATGTAATCATATTAATAATTTATAATCTGATTGTAATCTCCTTTGTGTGTGGTTTTCAATTGAGTGATAAAAAGAGTTTATACTATTAGCAAATTTTTTAACCTTGATATTTGTTTTGATTATTATTTAATCCTCACATTAATTTTACATCTCAAAGTCTTCTTTAACTTATTCTTTTTCTTATTATTATTATTATTATTATTATTATTATTATTGCTTGATCGTTTTTTATGATCGACTTGTTTTAACTTAGAAGTGCACGAGTATACGATGTAGCAATTAACTCGGCAAGATCAAGGTCATATCTATAGAGAGCTAGATCTAGAAATTAACCTATGTAACAAAAAAAAAACTCTAAAGAAATTAAATTAACAATAACTTGGTTGAAAATAATTGATGGATTTGTTTTCAAAGATGAAAATATGTAAATAGATTTTAAATAACAAGAAAAAAATAAGTTTTGGTCCAAATCAATTTTAATGGTGATGTATTGGTGATTCCTTCAAGATATATAAAACAACTCAACCTAATATCAATGATGGTGATATTAGATCAGAAGATATTACAATGAAGTTTAAAAAGATGAATGATTATTGCTTAAGAATGAAAATTCAATTAAACCTTAGATAAAATTTAATTGAATCCATAAATATCTGATTTTAGACTTTTCTTCCTTAACTTGAATTTTTTTTGTCAACAAGGCTCTCATCAATAAAAAAAAAAATATACTTTAAATTTCAACCTTTTGCATTTTTGAACCTCCTCAACCAATTTTGGTCTTTTTTAGCATTCCAACATTCTTTTCTCGCTCCTATTATTTTAGGATTTCTTTCATATATATTTTTTTTGTATTTTTTTATTTTTTATGGGAACCAACAAAAGGGTAACAACAAATATATTTTAAATAATTTAATCTTAATGAATTCAAATTAAAAGGAAAAAAATGAAAGGCATTTATAAATAGAGCCATAATAGGCTTGCAAGCAGGTCATCCACCCATCTTTTGATTGGAAAAAAAAAAAAACAAATGAGATGATGCATTGTACATAGTGGTAGACAAAATCACTTTTTAGTATGATCACCAACCACCTTAAATAATTAGAAAATCAAGTTTAGACCCATTCAACAAACAAAACCCAATTTTCAACCCTTTTTCTTGTAAAAAAACACCTCAAACACTCAATAAGCCAATTAATAAGCTCAAACTAGTTTTTAATCTCCTAAAAATGAAAAATTAACAAAAATTCAAAAAAAAAATTTCTAGAGGCCCGTCCTACCTTTCAATCCAAGATAAAGGGTTAAAAACACTACAATAGAGCTTCTATTACTAAATGAAATCTAATAACTGACACGACTAAAAGATTGATGTCTTCTCCCAAGTGCAGGAGTGTCGAAGTAATAAATAATCCGGCAAGACTGGGGTCGAATCACAGGGAGGTTAATTGTACAAATTATAAACGACAATAGTACAACAACAACAACAACAATAATAATAATAATAATAATAATAA
>NW_011506228.1:0-2403 GCF_000495115.2 Populus euphratica
CAAGCCCATGCTTTAAATAGTTTTCAAAGGGCCAACCACAACCCATACTCCCAAACATACAACCCTGGTTGGAGGAATCACCCAAATTTCAGTTGGAAGAGTGAGAACAACAATGCATAAACTTCACAACCACCATTTCAAGCACACCATAATTTCCAAAATTCTCATGGATATGCACCTCCTTATGCTCCACCTCCTAGAAGAAATCTTGAGGAAACTTTGTATGCATTCATTGAAAAGCAAGAGACAATCAATACTCAACTTGCTCAAAACATGACAGATTTTAAAGATACTCTTGCTAAATTAACATCTGCTCTCAGTTTCCAAGAGAAAGGTAAGTTTCCATCTCAAACACAACAAAATCCCAAAGGGCAATACAATGCAAATGCAAGTAGTTCCGGAAGCCAACACATGGATCAAGTCAAATCAGTCACTACCCACAACAAAATCCCAAGGGGCAATACAATGCAAATGCAAGTAGTTCCGAAAGCCAACACATGGATCAAGTCAAATCAGTCACTACTCTGCGCAGTGGTAAGGTTATTGAAAAACCCTCTCTTGAACCTTATGAGAAAGATGATGAATCAATCTCTGAGGGTAAGGAAGGGGATGAATCTGAAAATTGCAAAGAAACGACTGATTCACCGCCAGCACTTCCATTTCCTCAAGCCATGACCAAACAAAGGAAAGTCAATCACAATTCTGAAATTTATGAAATTTTCAAACAGGTAAGGATCAATATACCTTTGCTGGATGCTATTAAACAGGTTCCTTCCTATGCTAAATTTTTGAAAGATCTATGCACTGTGAAGAGGAAACTGAATGTGAAAAAGAAAGCCTTTCTAGCCGAACAAGTAAGTGCTATTCTTCAAAACAATAATGCTTTGAAATATAAAGACCCTGGTTGTCCTACAATTTCTTGCTTTATTGGAGAGCATAAAATTGAAAGAGCCTTACTTGATCTTGGTGCTAGTGTGAATTTACTTCCATATTCAGTTTTTCAAAGTCTCAATCTAGGTGAGTTAAAACCAACTTCTATATCTCTTTTACTTGCCGATAGATCTGTAAAAGTGCCTAGAGGAATAATTGAAGATGTGTTAGTACAAGTCGATAAATTCATTTATCCTGTGGATTTTATTGTCTTGGACACAGAACCTGTTGAAGCATGTAATTCATTTCCTGTTATTTTAGGACGTCCGTTTCTTGCAACTTCTAACGCATTGATTAATTGTAGAAATGGACTGATGAAGTTATCATTTGGAAACATGACATTGGAGATGAATATTTTCAACATTTGCAAGCAACCTGGAGATGATAATGATTTACAAGAAGTAGATCATATTGACGAATTAGTTTATGATCAACTTGAATCTACTTTAAGTAAAAATGAGTTGGATGAATCTGATGATTTGCAAATGATTTATTCTGAGGAAGAAATCACGGATGAAAATGCACCAAAAATATTGATGTGGATCTTTTGTCAAAAGTGACAACAGATTCGACATCTAATATCACACCAATCGATGATTACTTTCCTGACGAATCCTTACTTTCTCTTAGTCCAATGCCTTGGTATGATAAAAATATGAATTTTCTTGCCTTAGGAGATTTGCCAGCTGATTGGAGTACTCAAGACAAAGAAACATTTTTGAACGAAGTGAAAAACTTTTATTGTGATGACCCTAACTTATTCAAATATTGTCCTGATCAAATATTTCAAAGATTCATTCCCGACAATGAGGTAAGTAGTGTCATTAAACTTTGTCATTCTGAAGCATGTGGAAGTTGTTTCTCGTCAAAAAAGACAGCTACAAAAATCTTTCAAAATGGATTTTATTGGCCCACCATGTTCAAGGACACACATGCATTCTGTAAAACTTGTGAAAATTGTCAAAAAATTGACACTGGTCAAAAAGTTTTGTTTTATGATTCTCAACTCTATGCACTCCCTAAAGAGCTAAGATTAAGATGGACCAATCCTTATGGGGCCTGTGATATTGAGAATTCAATGAATGACAATGATTTTAAGGAAAACGGACATCGTTTGAAAGCTTACTTTGATAATTTTCCTAGTGAAAATGAATCAGCTGGTTTGAATGATCTTGTAGATAAAGGTTGATTATTTTGTTTTTCTCACATTTTCTTTTTTTATGTTTCTTTTTGACTAATTTTTGCTAGTTTCTCTCACCCCGGTCAAATGGCGGATAACGGTACTTCGTGACTTAAGTCGGTTCTTTCAGTTTCCCATAATTACTGATATTTGTGTATATATTTGTGCAATTCTTTGAATCTCTCTTCCAATTCTCATTTGAAAATGGACACTAATCTTGAAAAATTGAAAAAGTATTTTCCCACTCTACCTCATAATGCGATTACAAAAATTTACCGTGCTAGATGTGCAAG
>NW_011506138.1:0-2510 GCF_000495115.2 Populus euphratica
GTCATGAAATCAATAGTTCCCAATTTTGGCCTATAAAAGGAGGCTTTCATTATGCTTTGCTTTCATTAATATCAAGTTTAAGACTTTCATTTCCTTTCCTTTACTTAGTTAACTCTTATCTTATTTATATTCTTATTTTGTTTATCTATTTTTCTTTCTTTCATTATGTCTAGCTAAGTTTATTATGTCAAGGTGAAAAGGTTACACTAATGGTGTAAGAATAAGTGTAGTGTAAACTGAATATGGACTTTAATGTTTGATACTAACTTGTTTTATATTTGTTATCATGTTCCCGATCATCCACTTCGGATGCCTTTAGCCGAAGCTAATCATTCCCTTGTCCAGGTCATCCATTCGGATGCCATTAGCTGAGGCTAATCATTCCTTTCTCCCGGTCACCCATTCGGATGCCATTAGCCGAGGCTAATCATTTCATTGTCCTAGTCATCCATTCGGATGCCATTAGCCGAGGCTAATCATTCCCTTGTCCCGGTCATCCATTCGGATGCCATTAGCCGAGGCTAATCATTCCTTTATCCCGGTCATCCATTCGGATGCCATTAGCCGAGGCTAATCATTCCTTTATCCCGGTCATCCATTCGGATGCCATTAGCCAAAGCTAATCAACCTTTTGACAACATTTAACATTTGACAATTTGTTATCTATTCTAACCCAATATGGTAACATTCATGTTAAAGTATCACATTATTTAACGTATGAAAAAGGAAAGTGGAAGTCACCTACCTGCTCCACCTGTGGTTTGTTCTTGTCTTGACGATGGTCCGATCCCGACCGCACCACCTAAGACAACAATGGTCACAATTCAGTACATTTGTATTTTTGAATCACATTTGTCGCCACACTTATTTCAAAAGTTCATATATTCACATTCAAGGGTTCCACATTTTACACCATCATACCATGAAATTGTTACTAGCATTTAAGTCATTTTTGCCTAGGAGGCTTATTATAGAAATCGGCAGCGAGAACTGGTTCGCTGCAGGCTGCCAATTTCGGCAGCGAGAATTGGTTCGCTACAGGCTGCCAATTCGGCAGCGACAACTGGTTTGCTGCCAGCTGCCAATTCAGTAGCGACAATTGTTTCATTGTTGGCGTCACTGTTCCGGCAGTAGATGCTAACTCGTAGGGGACAGCTCAGTTTTGGCAACGAATCACAATTTCGCTGCAACCAACTCAACTTCGGTAGTGAATCACAAATTCACTGTAGAACATCACTATAAAACATGAAACTCGGCAGCGAATGTTAATTTGCTGCAGACAACTCAACTTCAGCAGCGATTCACTACAGCTGACACAGTTTCGGCAGTGAATCGCAATTTCACTGCGGAACATAAAATTCGACAACGAATTCTAATTCGCTACAGCCGACACAGTTTCGACAGCGAATGCTTCTTCACTGCAGAACACACAATTCGGCAACAAATTCTAATTTGCTGTAGAAGACTCAATTTTGGCAGCGAATATTTATTCGATGCAGCCATCACATTTTTGGCAGCGAAACCAAATTAGTTGCAGAACATACAATTCTGCAGTGCATGCTAATTCGCTGCAGAAGACTCATTTGCGGCAGCGAATGCTAATTCGCTGTGGAAGACTCAATTTCGGCAGCGAATACTTATTCACTGCGGCCAACACATTTCTGGCAGCAAATCGAAATTTCGCTGCAAAACACCCAATTCGGCCGCGAATTCTAATTCACTGCAGAAGACTCAAGACTCAATTTCAGCAGTGAATACTTATTCGCTGCAGCCATCACATTTTTGGCAGCGAATCAAAATTTGCTGCAGAACACTCGGTTTCGGCAGCGAATGCTAATTCGCTGCGGCCGACAAATTTTTAGCAGCAAATTGAAATTTCGCTGCAAAACATCCAATTCGGCAGCGAATTCTAATTCGCTGCAGAAGACTCAATTTCAGCAGCTAATACTAATTCGCTACAACCGATACAGTTTCGACAGCGAATTGAAATTTCAATTACAGCATATATCTTTCAATCATTCCAGCAGAATACACACATTGAAACTATCCATTCCAGCATATAATCCTTCAACCAATCCCAGCAAAACACACACATTGCATGCCGGCCAACCCCATAGTTAAAGTTGCCCCCTACTATGATTTGTTGTTTCTATTTTATTAATTTTTCTTTGTTAGATGTTCTGAAATTGGCCTTATTTCATTTCTGTTTTCTTTGTCCACTTAGTAAATTTCTGTTTTCTTCACAGCTAGCTTAGGTCATAGTTCAATTTTCTTAGGGTTTTTCTTCTTCATTTCCGGTTCTAGATCTTAAGGAGAAGAGGAAGGAAGTTTCATGACCCATACCTTACAAATCTAGCTAGGTTTGAGGAAGATTTGATAGTGTTCTTCCTCCTCTCCTGCTGGTTTTCTTCCTTCTTCTTCCTCTCACGCTGGTTCCCTTCTCCTTTCTCTCTAGGTGGCTGTCCAATCTTCTCTCAAGGTCTCCTCTCTCTCCCTCACACGTTCACAAG
>NW_011506032.1:0-2637 GCF_000495115.2 Populus euphratica
TTTCAAAATTAGAATACTCTTTTTTCAACATGATAAAATACCTTGCTTTTTTCAAATTTGATGCTTCCGATTAAATACTCCAGATCACAGGTTCCATTATTTTTTATATTTATTTTATTTTTTGATCTAATTACTTGATGTTGATTTTTTTTATAAAAAAAATAGGCTTCATCATCTTCTTCATTTTTTTTATAGAGTTATATTAGTTTCATGATCTAAGATGCGAATTTAACAATTTAATCCGAGTGAGCTCACATTTTTTTTCCTTTTGGATTCTTTTGTGTGGTTAACTTTTTTTTCTTCTTATTTCTCCCTTTAATATTTGATTCATTAAAAATTAATCTTTATTATTTTTCTATATTTGATGCTACCGATCAAATAGCTCAAGGCATGTGTTTTATAGGCTAACAAGGTTGATATTATTAATTTTTTGGATTTTTTTCATCTCATAATTTGACGTTGGTCTTTTTAAAAATTGAATTTCATGAATTTATTCGTTTTATTTTCTATTAGGTTATCTTGATCTTATAACCTGCTTTGTAATTTTGGTGGATTAACTCAGACGAGCTCAAGCTTTATTCTGGCTTAAAATTGCTATATATATATATATATATATTATCTTCTTGTATGTTGTTTTTTCCAATTTTGTTTTTCAATATTTAATTTATTAAGAACCAGGTTTTGAGATGTTTTGAAATTTATTGTTCTTGGTAAAATGATTCGGGTCACAACTTTAATGAGTTAATATAAATTGATATTTATTTTTATTTATTTTATTTTTATTATTCAACATTAACAAATGTTTTATTCTTTTTTAAAATGCACTGAACTCTATTATTTTTCTCAACTTCTAACGGGCAGTTGATGTGAAACATAGCAAGAAATTGTTTATAGAAATATTGATGTTTCTTTTAAAAAATGAAAATGGTGATTGATGATTATAGTAAATAACACTAGCAACTGATCGGTATAAAAAATAATTTATAATAATAATAATATAATTTATTAATTAACCAATTTACTTGACAATTCATGATTATAACCTGAATCATAATTTCTTTTTTTAAAAGATATTTGTGTTTTTATATTTTACGGAAAAAAAAACACCCAGCTGCGCAATGCGGTGCCAAATTCTAGTATTCGAAAGCAAATGAGTAATTAACAAAGTTGTAAGGGGCGTATCTGTCATGACGTGGTCGACGTGTACATGTAGCTCGACAAAACGAGGGGAGCCATGCAATTTCGGGTCCCTTTCCTCCCCGGGAGACAGTTCAGTCAAAATGGGAAAGTCGATTCCATTGAAAAGCTAAAAGCTAGAATTTGATGGTTGACCCAATGCGACAAGCGCTAAGTTAAAAATCGAAAATATCGCACCGATCTCTTCATTCGCTGGGGCAACAGATCCTCTGATATTGTTGCTTGCTCAAATAGCGAATCTGCTTTCTTCCGACACGTATAATTTACTTCAATGCTATAACAGTAATTTTTTTAAATTCAATTTCTTTTACACTTTGATTTTTTTAAATAATTATTGTGTTATTTTTTAAATCAATCAAGTCAACTTAATCATATCATAATAATTTTTATATAATTTAATTTTAAATTTAGACTAAATAAAAAGTCAAGTAAAGAAGTTTTCTAAATTAATTTAATTCTTTTTTATATTTCATCATTTTTTCCACAATTTCATCCTATATTTTTTTATCTTGAAAATGACTTGATTACCTTAGGTTTTTATATTAATCATTCTTCATTAGGTTGTTTTATGTTACATGTAATGTACACATCTTCATAAATATCTTTATAAATTTTTTGAATATTTATATAAAATCTATTAAAAGTTAGAGATCTTAAGAAAATCTATATTAACACAACTCAAGAGTCAAAAGCTCATCTAAATAGATTTCATATCTCTAGACAAATACAAGATTCAGCACAGGTTTAATACAATACTTAAACAAGATTTATGAAACATTTAAACCTAGAGAATACAATTTATTTTTCACGTCACTTATACAAACATTACACTCATTTAAGTATCAAAATGTTTTTCTTACGAGTGTCTTTTGACCTACCAAATCCTTGAGTTTTATTTTATCAGCTCATGAAAAATATTTCTAATTTTTTTTTAAATTTTTTTTCTTAACCTTATCATTAGTGACATCTATAAAAACTGAACAAAAAAACAATTCATTGTTGTACAAAATCCCAACACAACGATGACCATATCAATGGCTATATGCAAGGCCACACCCCGATTACATTTATAGCTACGCCCATGACTATGCTAAAAAATAACTTGTACGCTGGAAAGTTAACATGACCAATTACAAGTATTTGCTTTCTTGCTTTTACTAGATTATGTCTTTCAGATATATCTGTTAGCAACTTTGATAATATATAAATAAACTATAAAATAATATTAATTTTTGGATCTAGTCCAATCATGTCTACATGATATTTTATGATATATTTATGTAAAATATATAAATTTAAATATTTATTAAAATATTTATCTTAAAAAAATCTACGTAAACCAACTTCATTTCTCTTAAGCTAAAGGGCCAAGAGCTTATTTCTCTACCCTTCAGCTTTTTAGACAAACACAAAATTCAATATTTAGCCTAATATAAAGTT
>NW_011506031.1:0-2637 GCF_000495115.2 Populus euphratica
ATTATTTTAAATTAATACATGTTCATCCACTCCACTTAACCCTAACAAAATATAAATAAGGTTTTACAACTAAATCATTTATGTGTCACATTGGAATTGGAATTATTTGTTGTTGATTATTTTTCTTTGATTCAAAATTATAATAATGTCAGAGTTGTCTCAATTTAATTAATTTAGCTTATTCAAAAAATCCTGGTAAATCATAAAAAAATATGAAAATAAAATTGACAAAAAAACCCTTTCGATTCAACTTCTTGTTTAACTTGAATTTAAAATTAAATTGTGTTTAAATTATTTTAACAAGATTTAATCAACCTGGTTGGTCTAAAGACAACCTGGTTTGCCAGTAAAAAAATTTAAGAAAAAAATTAAGAAGAAAAAAATAAAATTGATAGGAAAAAAACATTTCAACTTGACTTTTTGCTTGATCGTGAATTTAAAATTAAATTGTGTGAGAGTTGTCCAGATATGATCTAATTGATTTGGTTAATCTAAAAGCAACCTTAATAATTATTAAAAAAAAATATAAGGATAAACTTGAAAAAAATAATAAAATTAAAATAAAATGAGAAAATGAGAAAAACATGAGGGCTGGATTAAATAAAAATAAAGAATAGCTTTATTATTCCAAAATGATTCTCCGTCATTTTAGCAATGTGACCCACCTATCAGATAATATTTTTCAATAAAAATAATCAAAAAACCATAAAAAAAACAAAAAAAAACTCCAACAAGAAAGCTTTAAATTTGTTGATCTTGAGGGCTTTAAAGTAATTTTACCAAGAATTAAAAATTAAAAATTAAAAATCTAATAAAACCCCTCAAAAAACCTAATTTTTACAAACAAAAAAAATTACTATGAAAATACTAAAACACCATTGGCCATTAGGAAATAAGATTTTACTTCTTAAGGGTAATTTAATCATTCTACTATGCATAAAAAACAAAACAAAAATGCCCAGGGCATGAGCCTTAGAATTTTGATTCCGATAGTAATTAAATCATTTTACCTGTTTTTTAAGGGGTTAAATGGAAGACACCTAGATCATCACGTGTTTCAGTATTTCTTACTAAATGTTTTTTGCATGTATTATGCTATGGGCTGGTCAAATTTTTCTAATATAAAAAAATAAAAAGATATTCAAATAATGATAACCTAAGTGAATCCTTGTTAACTTAATTAATTTATGATTTGGAATAACCCTAAAAGAAAAGAAAAAAAATAAAAGTTTAATATCCAATAACTTAATACCAAGACCAATCAAATGAAAAAAAGATTAAACTGTGTATATATATATTACAATCTAAAAAATTCAAAACAAAGAAAGACTAATTAGAAAAAAAATGATCATAATTGAATTTATTATATTGTTTTTTTTATTAAAATAATATTCTTTTTATTTTTTAATTTAATAAAAAAAACCAAATGATTAGCTAAGGAAAATCATGTCAACATTCGTTGATTTTTATTTATTGGACAATAAAAAATCTGATTGATTCCAATAACTCCGATTATTCGTCTAATTCGTGACCCGGAACATGATAGTGGTCGACTTCCGAACCAGATTTTAAAAGTATAATAAAAAAATAATCATCGAATATGATATTAAAATTTAGTGAAATAAAACAATGAAGGATGAAATTGCCACAAAAAATTAATAAAAAAATAAAAATAAAAATAATTGCAATTATAAGAAAAAATTAGATTAAAAAAATCAAATCAAATAATTAAAAATTAAATTAAAAAATAAAATCTATAAGAATTTTCTATAAAAATGAAACCGTGTTAATGGATTTTGGTTAGATTTTTCTAAAATATCCTACTTTCATTTAGAACAAATAGATTTATAAATAAAAATAGTAAAATATTATAGATTCAAGGAACTACAGAAGCTTGGCAGCTGGTTAAATTGGGGATAGTTATTGGATCCAAAATACTTGGATTTAATAGCTAATCAAAACTAAAATACTGTGAATATTACAAGTATAATGGACTCAAAAAACTTAAATATTACCATGTTCTAAAGTTATATACCTAATTTTAGATGAATCTTTACAATAAAAATATTACAACATGATAAATTATCATGTCTATAATCGCACAAGTGTATACAAAATTTTTTAAAAGATTTATTATATTTATTTACTATTTCATTAATGATTAACGGTGTATAAGAAATACTTATTTTTCATTAATATTTCTAAAAATAGAGAACTTTCTAATCCTTTTCTTTTCTAAAAATATCCCTGAACCATCTAGATAAAATATTAAAACTTTTTTATTTTTTAAAAGAAAAATATATAGATTTTAAAGCATTAACCAATTTAAAACTCAAAAATAAATATTTTTGTTTCTTTAAATTTAAAACTCTTTTAAATTATTTATTATTTTAAATTGTTTCATATTTTTCTTATAAATATACTATCTTGATTGAAAAACATTCAAAAAGCATCATTGAAAATTTTTGAATTTTTTCTTGCTTTAAATTATTTATTTTAATAATTTTAGATTGTTTTAATATATTGATGTCAAATATTATTTTAATATATATATTCAAATAAAATAAACGTTGAAAAACAACTGATAATATAATATAAAACACTATTTAAACCCCAGAGGATACTAAACTCGAGAAA
>NW_011500380.1:0-29769 GCF_000495115.2 Populus euphratica
AAATAATCCATGTGTTTAACTCAATGAATTTAAAGATATATTAGGTAAATCATAAAAAAGAATTATGAGTGATAATTAAAAACTGAATTAGAAAATTGATAAAAGATAAATAAACATGCAAATATTTTATCTTGTTTATAATTTTTATTTTATATATTTTATTTATTTTGAAAGTTTATATTAGTTGGTGAGTACATATAATTTTTATTTTCATAAATATATCATGGAAATACAACTTATTTATCTCAAAGTTAATAAAATATAATGATAAATTATAAATATTTTTATTATGTTTATTTTTTTAAAAAAGCAGACAACTTGTAGTTTGTTTGTCCAATTTCCTACCACTAAAGATGTGGTCAAAAAATCAAGTTGGGGTTTTTTGAATTTAAAAATTTATTTTCACTTAAAAACTTATATTAAACATCCTTATAATGTTAATAAATCAATTCCTCAACTCAAAACACATTTAAATTGATTCAAAAACACAAAATCATAAAAATTATCTTACAATCCCGATTTACTGGTATCAGAGCCTATTGGGATCTAGGTAGAATTAGTATCATAGAAGACAGTTTTCTCAGAAAACATAGAGACTATTAGAAATAGGTGAATGCAACTGAATGGTGTAAGTCCCGTTAAAATTCTAGGGCAATAAATCCATATAATCTGCAGCCTGTTTCCTAGTTTATCTTTCTCCTCAATGGATTCTGTTTTCCATAGAACTACCTCTACTTCCACCTCCTCTACTTCTGACTCTTCTGAAAGCAGGAAAATTGTACAAAGTGAAGAAATAACTATTGAAGACTTTACAAAAAAAATTGATGACTGGAAAATCCCAAAAATTTCTCAAACCTAGATTTACCAAAAATCTAAATATGAGATTTTCAAAACAGATTTCACTATTAAAACTGAGGAACGAGATATTCAGCTCACAAAACCCTTTGAAACCATACAACTCCTCTCTTAGAAGTCTTTACAGAAACATTTAGCCAGAAACTATAAATACATCCATGTTGGCCTTGTCCAAGTCGGAATAAAACCCCTTACAAAAGAAGGTCTAAACACCTCCATCCTTGCTGTCCTCCGAGATGCTAGGTTTCAAAACTTTCAAGATTCTCTCCTTAGTTCCATTGAGTATAGCCTTTGTAGCGGCCTAGTATCTTTCGACTGTTATCCAAACATAACCATATCTCTTAAAGACAAGAATATTTTGCAGAGTATGCTACTCCAAATCAAAACTCATAATTATGACATGCTTGAAGGTTCTATACCTGTTGCTCTCATATTCAAAATACACTATAAAGCCATGTTCTCAGCCTTTGCCAGTAAACACAAGTTTCATTCTCAAAAAGGAGAAACACTCCTCCTACAAACTGATTTATCCCACTCAAACACTGTTATTCCAAATGCCATCCAATGGAAAGACATATCTCTTCTAGAAGACTGGATCCTTGAAGGCGCAGCACCACCAAAAATCCCCCTACCACCTCAACCCAATGTCCAAATAAAAAACATTACCCAATTTACTGATGGAAAAGTCAAACTATCTTTCCATCGCCACTCTACAAGTTCCAGATTCACAGAAGCCTCTTCCTTTTCTAGTATAATAGATCTAGGAAGAATCTCAAAAATCCCCTCGGTCATTAACATCCCTTATCACGAAAACCCTCCAAGAAAGTCTACATCGGATATCCCTTCTCCTAGTTTCCAAAATGCAGATTATACTACAAATATACCAGAACCTATCTATACAAACCTTGAACAACCATCTCCTCCAACTTCACCAACCTTTTCATCCATTATTGAGAATATCCAAAATGAGTTGAATGTCTTGACTGTGAAAACACATTTTGTCCTTGACAAAAATCTCTTCAAAAAAGATTTTTATTCAGACTCTAACTCCGAAAAATGAATTTGGTTTTTTCAGAACTTTCTTCAGCATAGAAGTGAAATCCAAAACCAATTTTACAATTTCATTAAGATACACCAAGTACAAATTCTATTCTTTGATTGGTTCCAATTGTATTATGCATCTGAAAATCACATAGCATATCCTTTTGCATCCATTAAACATACATGCTCAGTTGACACGACGAAAAGGTTGATGTCTTCTCCCAAGTGCAGGAGTGTCAAAGTAATAAATAACCCGACAAGACCAGGGTCGAACCACATGGAGGTTAATTGTACAAATTATAAACGATAATAATATAACAACAATAACAATAACAAGAACAAGAACAAGAACAAGAACAACAACAACAACAACAACAACAGTAATAATAATAATAATAATAATAATAATAATAATAATAATAATAATAGTAGTAGTAGTAGTAGTAATAATAATAATAATAATAAAGAAAGAGAAGAAGAAGAAGATGAGGAGAACTTGGAGATGGAAAATTAATATAAGGATTAAACAATAATAATAACAAATGTCAAGGTTAGAGGTTCCACTAATGGTATATCAAACAAGTATAGTATAAACTCTTATTATTGAATTGGAAACCACACACAAAGGAGGTTCCAATCAGATTATATATTGTTAACATGATTACATTAGTCATCTTATTCATTTAATGCTAATACTTGTAAATCTCGTCAAGCATTCATGATTATAACTTATGTTAACAACAAATCAAGTTCCTTTCATAGCTCAGGTGTCGGTTATACCATACATTATGGGCTATGAAAGTGCCAAGCATTTGTTGTACCAAGTGTTATACAACATAAATCAAGATTAGTCATTTAACAAGCAAAGTATTAAAGAGTGAACAAGATAACAAATATAAAACATGTTAGTATCAAACATTAATGTCCATATTAAGTTTACATTATACTTATTCTTACACCATTAGTGTAACCTTTTCACCTTGACATAACTAACTTAGCTAGACATAATTAAAGAAAGCAAAATAGATAAACAAAATAAGAACATAAAAGTTAACTAAGTAAAGGAAAGGAAATGAAAGGCATAAACTTAATATTAATGAAAAGGCATAAACTTGATATTAATGAAAGTAAAGCATAAACATTACAAAAAATACAAAGAGAGAAAGGAAGAGCATGATCTTGATCTGAAAACCAAGATGCCTAAATGCATGGCAAATGCCTCCTTTTATAGGCCAAAATTGGGAACTATTGATTTGATGACTAATTGATAAGTGGGTGGCCAACTTTTGACTTGGTGACAATCTTTATCTTCTCTTGTCTGCCCAAAACGTCATTGATAACGTCAAAATTCGAGCCAGTTGCAAACATGAAAGTTGTAGGCAATTGTCTCAGCTTTCTTGTGTAAAACATTCAGCTCATTTGGACTTCTAGAACTCAAGATATGGCCAAACTACTAAATAGTGCTCGGGCTGGAAGACAGATTCGGGCTTCTTTGTTGTTGCTACAATTTGGACTTGAAAATGGCCTTTTTAGATCTTGGGCTCCATATGAAAGTTGTAGGCCTATGTCTTACCTTTCCATCCATATAAATTGGAACTAAATCTGAGATATATAGCTCCAGATATGACCCAATTACCGAATAGTGTTCCGGTTTGGATTGCACCGACATCTCTTTTCTAAGTTTGGCCATCTCTTTATCCTTGCAATTTAAGTTCTTAAAGTCATCAATCAATCCTTTCATTTATGTGATAGGCCTGCATTAAAAATAGACATTTACCACAAATTATAGGTACATTTAAAATGAAGATTTACCACAAATTAAAGGTATCTTATATTATTAGATATATTATTATAAAACATGCTTTGGTTAAGGAGTTATTGATACTTCAAGTGCAAAATGATGATATAAAACCATAAGGAGTTATTGATACTTCAAGTGCAAAATGATGATATAAAACCATGATAAAAATGCACTTTTAAGTACTAATCACACCCCCCAACCAGCTTATTACTAGTCCCTAGTAATCAAAGCGTAAAATAGAAAAACAATTTGCAAATTCCACAAAGCAAGGTATTCATCATTTAACTTCCATTAATCTATCCAGATAAACAAACTCTCATTAAATTTATATAGCTGCTCAATACCTCTTAACAAGATATTAATAAACCTTTCTTTTGTGCTCAATGTATCAACACATAATTATGGGGCTTTTCTTGGAAGAAAACAAAATTTTTGTTCTAATGTTTAAGGTTAACTTCCTTGGGTTGGGATTATTATTTTTGTCTTCTTTTTTTCTTCGTTTTTTCTTCTTTTTTTTTTAAAATATATATATACATATAATTTAAAAACAGCATGCATCTTTAACCCATGTAACGAGCTTTCAGCTAATGACTCCCAGACCAGTTGGTCTTAGGGCATTAGGTGTTAAGACACCCCTATGAGCTTAGTAACTCGGGTCGCAGATACTGATATGTAGATAGTGCAATGTTTGATTCCCTTAAGCTTTTCTCCTTAACCCATGTAACAAGCGTTGGGCCAATAGCTCCCAAGTTAGTTAACTTTAGGGTATTAGGTGTTAAAACACCCCTTCAGGCTTAATTGCTTAGGTTAGGGAGGCTACGAAACCAAACTTATCTACATTTTTATTATCATCATTTTTTTTCATTTTTTTTCATGTTTTTTTTCTTAATTATATACAATCCCTTTCCCTTAGTTGTTACCTTTAACAAAAGAACATAAATAATGTAATAATCCAATATGCAACTCACAATCATATGTTAAAGTGTGTGTGTGTAAATTAAGGTTTAAGAATACATGTTAAATAAGTATATGAGCAGAATTAAGTGATAACAATGCGAGAGTTTGTAAACCTGAATATTTCAAGAAGTATTATAATAGACCTTGTTAAGAATGGTTACTAAGATGCGTCTCAAGAGTCACTTTAACAAAAGAGTTCCTTTACTCTACCATCCTAGTAACAAAAATTATGCACATGCTTTATGAAATGAAAAACAATTTTTTTTTTTATCAACTACTACCCTCTCCCCCCAACCAAAACGAGACATTGTCCTCAATGTTCTAAGGTAGAAAGATAGAGTATAGAAGATATCACCTGAAATAACGAACACTGACAAAACCTGAAACACACTGAAACAAAAATAAGAAATAACAAAACACAATAATAAAACCAAAAGACACAAAAATTCACAAATGAAGGCTCAAATCCAATCTAAGCTTTTTACGGCTTTCCTTAGATGACCAATTTATGCGACTCATGGAAGGATCAATCACAAGAATGAAAGATTGTAGTTGGTCAATCAATTGTTCAGCAGTAGCAGCAGAGATTATGATTTGTCGTGCAGAAGATGTTAGAAATTCCTGTTCCACAGTATGATCAAGAAAAGACAACAACTTATCATAATAACCATTAACATTTAACAAACCTATGGGTTTATGGTGAATGTGCAGTTGAGCCCAAGAGGAAATATGAAAGATCTCTTCCAATGTACCTAGACCACCTGGTAAAGCAATGAAGGCATTAACATGGTTAAACATTGCATTCATTCGAGCCGACATTGTGGAGACCTGAAGTTCCTCTCCAATTGTTTTTCCAATGATGTCCCCTTGTGCTAAAGCTTCGGGGACAACCCCCAAAACTTGACTACCTCCTAAAAATGCAGCTATTGACACACCTCCCATTAACCCAAGACTGCCTCCCCCATACACTAAATGAATCTTTCTCTCAGCTAGCACCTGACCAAGATGATTTGCTGATTCTAAAAACTCCTTTTCTTTCCCAGGACTAGATCCACCGAAAACACAAATATTTCTTATATGATGACCTGAGGAACTTGCCATTTCTACACACTTCTGTATTTGTGGAATGTATGGGTTGAGTAGAAATGAAAGGAAGGAAGAGAGGGTTTTATAGATGAGAAATTAGAAAGGCAATCATAACACCTATATGTAGGCCAACTGGAGTCTCACACACTCTCTCTCTTTTTCTTTATTTATTTATTTATTTACTTTTTAAAAAGCATGTGTATGTACAGGTAGTTGTGATTGTGGCTCACATCTTCCCTTGGTTTTACGTCCAAGAACGGCTTAAATGCCCTCTATGGGTCGGGGATAGGCTTCCCATCCAGTTTTCTTAAAAACTAGCAAACAGGGTCTTTTTTAGTCAGATTCCCAAGACTAAGTCGATCATGTTCTTTATGAAATAGTGGCCATAAATCATGAGTTACCCGATGCACATCTCTACTAGAATGCGTCTCAAGAGTCAATAGAAGATTATCTAAAGACTCCTTACTCAGGCCATCCTTAATGAATTGTATTTTATCTTTGCGGTTTATAGATACCATTCCTAAAGAACGACATTGTGTATTACAAGTCCATCTAGCACATCGATGACAGACTTCTAGTCGTTTTGCACGATGCTTCTTTGCAAAAGTGCTTTTACCTGTTCCAGGCATGTGTGAAATGAAGGAGTTAGAGGACTCACCTGATAATCGGACCTTTGCTTCAATCAACCAGCGAATATCTTCAGGAATTCCATGATTCATTAACAATCTCAATCTTGCACATCTAGCACGGTAAATTTTTGTAATCGCATTCTGAGGCAGAGCGGGAAAATACTTTTTCAATTTTTCAAGATTAGTGTCCATTTTCAAATGAGAATTGGAAGAGAGATTCAAAGAATTGCACAAATATATACACAAATAACACTTATTGTGGGAAACTGAAAGAACTGACTTAAGTCACGGAGTACCGTTATCCGCCATTTGACCGGGGTGAGAGAAACTAGCAAAAATCACTCAAAAAGAAACACAAAAACAATGTGAGAAAAACAAAATAATCAACCTTTATCTACAAGATCATTCAAACCAGTTGATTCATTTTCACTAGGAAAATTATCAAAGTAAGCTTTCAAACGATGTCCATTTTCCTTAAAATCATTGTCATTCATTGAATTCTCAATATCACAAGCCCCATAAGGATTGGTCCATCTTAATCTTAGCTCTTTAGGGAATGCATAGAGTTGAGAATCATAAAACAAAACTTTTTGACCAGTGTCAATTTTTTGACAATTTTCACACGTTTTGCAGAATGCATGTGTGTCCTTGAACATGGTGGACCAATAAAATCCATTTTAAAAGATTTTTGTAGCTGTCTTTTTTGATGAGAAATAACTTCCACATGCTTCAGAATGACAAAGTTTAATGACACTACTTATCTCATTGTCGGGAATAAATCTTTGAAATATTTGATCAGGACAATATTTGAATAAGTTAGGGTCATCACAATAAAAGTTCTTCACTTCGTTCAAAAACTTTTCTTTGTCTTGATTACTCCAATCAGCTGGCAAATCTCTTAAAGCAAGAAAATTAATATTTTTATCATACCAAGGCATTGGACTAAGAGAAAGTCAGGATTCGTTAGGAAAGCAATCATCGATTGATGTGATGTCAGATGTCGAATCTGTTGTCACTATTGACAAAAGATTCGCATCAACATTTTCGGTGCTTTTTTTCATCCGTGATTTGTTCCTCAGAATAAATCATTTGCAAATCTTCAGATTCATCTAACTCATTTTTACTTAAAGTAGATTCAAGTTGATCATAAACTAATTCGTCAATATGATCTACTTCTTGTAAATCATTATCATCTCCAGGTTGCTTGCAAATGTTGAAAATATTCATCTCCAATGTCATGTTTCCAAATGATAGCTTCATCAGTCCATTCCTACAATTAATCAATGCGTTAGAGGTTGCAAGAAACGGACGTCCTAAAATAACAGGAAATGAATTATATGCTTCAACAGGTTCTGTGTCCAAGACAATAAAATCCACAGGATAAATGAATTTATCGACTTGTACTAACACATCTTCAATTATTCCTCTAGGCACTTTTACAGATCTATCGGCAAGTAAAAGAGATATAGAAGTTGGTTTTAACTCACCTAGATTGAGACTCTGAAAAACTGAATATGGAAGTAAATTCACACTAGCACCGAGATCAAGTAAGGCTCTTTCAATTTTATGCTTTCCAATAAAGCAAGAAATTGTAGGACAACCAGGGTCTTTATATTTCAAAGCATTATTGTTTTGAAGAATGACACTTACTTGTTCCGCTAGAAAGGCTTTCTTTTTCACATTCAGTTTCCTCTTCACAATGCAGAGATCTTTCAAAAATTTAGCATAGGAAGGAACCTATTTAATAGCATCCAACAAAGGTATATTGATCCTTACCTGTTTGAAAGTTTCAAAGATTTCAGAGTTGTGATTAACTTTCCTTTGTTTGGTCATGGCTTGAGGAAATGGAAGTGCTGGTAGAGAATCAGTCTTTTCTTTGCAATTTTCAGATTCAACCCCTTCCTTACCCTCAGAGATTGACTCGTCATCTTTCTCATAAGGTTCAAGAGAGGGTTTTTCAATAACCTTACCACTGTGCAGAGTAGTGACTGATTTGACTTGATCCATGTGTTGGCTTCTAGAACAACTTGCATTTGCATTGTATTGTCCCTTGGGATTTTGTTGTGGTTGAGATGGAAACTTACCTTTCTCTTAGAAACTAAGAGCATATGTTGATTTTGCAAGAGTATCTTTAAAATCTGTCATGTTTTGAGCAAGTTGAGTATTGATTGTCTCTTGCTTTTCAATGAATGCATGCAATGTTTCCTCAAGATTTCTTCTTGGAGGTGGAGCATAAGGAGGTACATATCCATGAGAATTTTGGAAATTATGGTGTGCTTGAAATGGTGGTTGTGAAGTTTGTGCATTGTTGTTCTCACTCTTCCAACTGAAATTTGGGTGATTTCTCCAACCAGGGTTGTATGTTTGTGAGTATGAGTTGTGGTTGGGCATTTGGAGACTGTTTAAAGCATGGGCTTGTTCATGGAGACATTCCTTAAAAGAAGGCAATGTTGGACAGTTATTGGTTGAGTGTTCATTTGTTTCACATATTTGACATACAATGTTTTCAACAGATTTTAATTGACCACTCTTTTTCAATTCTAGTGCCTCGACTTTTCTAGCTAAAGATGCAAACTTGGCTTGAAGGTCATGATCTTCCTTAAGGTTGTACATACCTCCACTAGATGTATGAGGTTGAGTTTTACTCGATGCCTCATAAGTACCCGCAGTGTCCCAATTTTAAGCATTTTCAGCTAACAAGTCTAAGTACTCCATTGCTTCATCAGGGTCTTTATCTTCAAAAGTTCCATTGCACATCAATTCAACCATTTGCCTATCTTTAGGTGTTAAACCTTCATAGAAATGTGAAACCAATCTCCATATTTCAAAACCATGATGAGGGCAAGTACTAAGCAAGTCTCGATACCTATCCCAACATTGGTAAAATGTTTCTCCTGGTTTTTGAGTGAAAGTGGTGATTTGTCTTTTGAAAGAATTTGTTCTATGAGATGGGAAAAACTTCTTTAAAAACTATTATTGCATTTCATCCCAAGCACGAATAGATCCTGGTCTTAAATTTTATAGCCATGTTTTAGCTTTATCTTTTAATGAAAAAGGAAAAAGCTTTAATCTGATGGTGTTCATGCTACAATTTAAATTATTATATGTGTTGCAAACCTCCTCAAATTCCCTTAAATGCAAGTATGGATTTTCCAATTCTAAGCCATGAAAAGAAGGTAAAAGTTGAATAATACCTGGCTTAAAATTAAAATGAGATGCATCGGGAGGAAAAACTATGCATGATGGTGCACTTGTTCTTGTGGGATTCATGTGGTCTCTAAGT
The DNA here is from genome assembly GCF_000495115.2 of Populus euphratica. Lineage (NCBI taxonomy): Eukaryota > Viridiplantae > Streptophyta > Magnoliopsida > Malpighiales > Salicaceae > Populus > Populus euphratica. Next base: position 9,653 of record NW_011500380.1, read on the forward strand.
GTTCTAGCACGGTTATTCTCATTATTCTCATTATGAAGTGATTGATTATCTTCTTCGGCCATATTTTCTGAAAATGATGAGGATACCCTACAAAGTGTACCACTTGATGTACGTGACCACACTCTCATGCACGTGTAGGAATAGAATAAAAGAAAAAAGAAAGCAAAAGAAGAAGAAACAAGAGAAAAGAAACAAAGTTATAAAAAAAAAGTGAAAAGAGAAAATAAAATAAATACTATAATTTGTACAAGCACTTACCTCCCAGACAACGGCGCCAAAAACTTGACACGACGAAAAGGTTGATGTCTTCTCCCAAGTGCAGGAGTGTCGAAGTAATAAATAACCCGGCAAGACCGGGGTCGAACCACAGGGAGGTTAATTGTACAAATTATAAATGATAATAATATAACAACAATAACAATAACAACAACAACAACAACAACAACAACAACAACAACAACAATAATAATAATAATAATAATAATACTAATAGTAGTAGTAGTAATAATAATAATAATAATAAAGAAAGAGAAGAAGAAGAAGATGATGAGAACTTGGAGATGGAAAATTAATGTAAGGATTAAACAATAATAATAACAAATGTCAAGGTTAGAGGTTCCACTAATGGTATATCAAACAAGTATAGTATAAACTCTTATTATTCAATTGGAAACCACACACAAAGGAGGTTCCAATCAGATTATATATTGTTAACATGATTACATTAGTCATCTTATTCAATTAATGCTAATACTTGTAAATCTCGTCAAGCATTCATGATTATAACTTATGTTAACAACAAATCAAGTTCCTTTCATAGCTCAGGTGTCGGTTATACCATACATTATGGGCTATGAAAGTGTCAAGCATTTGTTGTACCAAGTGTTATACAACATAAATCAAGATTAGTCATTTAGCAAGCAAAGTATTAAAGAGTGAACAAGATAACAAATATAAAACATGTTAGTATCAAACATTAAAGTCCATATTAAGTTTACATTATACTTATTCTTACATCATTAGTGTAACCTTTTCACCTTGACATAACTAACTTAGCTAGACATAATGAAACAAAAGCAAAATAGATAAACAAAATAAGAACATAAAAGTTAACTAAGTAAAGGAAAGGAAATGAAAGGCATAAACTTAATATTAATGAAAACAAAGAGGCATAAACTTGATATTAATGAAAGTAAAGCATAAACATTACAAAAAATACAAAGAGAGAAAGGAAGAGCATGATCTTGATCTGAAAACCAAGATGCCTAAATGCATGGCAAATGCCTCCTTTTATAGGCCAAAATTGGAAACTATTGATTTGATGACTAATTGATAAGTGGGTGGCCAACTTTTGACTTGGTGACAATCCTTATCTTCTCTTGTCTGCCCAAAACGTCATTGATAACGTCAAAATTAGAGCCAGTTGCAAACATGAAAGTTGTAGGCAATTGTCTCAGCTTTCTTGTGTAAAACATTCAGCTCATTTGGACTTCTAGAACTCCAGATATGGCCAAAATACCGAACAGTGCTCGGGCTGGAAGACAGATTCGGGCTTCTTTGTTGTTGCTACAATTTGGACTTGATAATGGCCTTTTTAGATCTTGGGCTCCATATGAAAGTTGTAGGCCTATGTCTTAACTTTCCATCCATATAAATTAGAACTAAATCTGAGATCTGTAGCTCCAGATATGACCCAATTACCGAATAGTGTTCCGGTTTGGATTGCACCGACATCTCTTTTCTAAGTTTGACCATCTCTTTATCCATGCAATTTAAGTTCTTCAAGTCATCAATCAATCCTTTCATTTATGTGATAGACCTGCATTAAAAATAGACATTTACCACAAATTATAGGTATCTTATATTATTAGATACATTATTATAAAACATATTTTAGTTAAGGAGTTATTGATACTTCAAGTGCAAAATGATGATATAAAACCATGATAAAAATGCACTTTTAAGTACTAATCACACCCCCCAACCAGCTTATTACTAGTCCCTAGTAATCTCACATCTAGATCAAAAACACCTGTATGGAATCTCACTAGCGGACCTACAGTTGAGTCTGAACATCCACCTTTAAGAAATATCCAAATAACCCATAATAACTAGAATGTATAAGCAGCCCCTTACAAATTATCCACTGATGACACCCTTTCCAATACAAAACACATCATTAACCAAAACAACTTTACAAACATCAACCTAAATACTTTGGGAAAACAACTTACAAGACTGGAAAAACAAATACAAAAGACCACTATAAGTTCCACCGACATTAAAACCTCACCTGACCTAAAACTCAAAAACCCAGTCTTCATACCTTACCAAATCACAAAAACAAGCCAAACACAAATCCAAGAAAACCAAACAGATTTTTTTAAAGCCATCAAAACACACTTACAACACCTTGACGGTTCATCCTTAACCGTCCCAGACACACCACAAACAACCAACCCTTCAACCTCCACAAACCAAGTCAGTACTTTACAGAAAAGCCATAAGGAATCTTCTGACGATGAAACTTCTCCTAAAAAACTCATTACCATAAATAAACTTACTTAGCAAACTCCCAAAACATCCATTGCCCCCAACATCTCCATCCCCACTGAACCAACTATCCTTACTCAACACAAGTATAATGCTTCTTCCCTCTATGAATGGAATATAGATGGAATGTCCGAATACAATATCCTCAACACCCTCCAACAAATGACTATGGCAGCAAATGCCTATAAAACCCAAACAGGAACTCCAGACAAAGCTATTGCTGAACTCCTTATTGCTGGCTTCTCTGGATAGTTAAAAGGGTGGTGGGATTATCATCTCACTGACACCGATCACCTCCATATCTTAAATTCCTTCCAAACATATGAGGACCAAACACCCATCCTTGACCCTTCTGGAAACACTATCTAAGACGCTGTCTCCACCCCTATTCTTACAATCTCTTTACATTTTGTCGGAGACCCTTCCCATTTAAAAGACAAAAATGCTGAACTCCTTTCAAATCTTAGGTGCAAGAAGCTTAGTGACTTTCAATGGTACAAAAACACCTTCCTTACCCGAGTCATGCTTAGGGAAGATTCAAACCAACCCTTTTGGAAAGAAAAATTCCTTGCTGGCCTACCCATTCTCCTAGGAGAAAAGGTCAGGAACAAGATCAAAGATACCTTTACAACAAAAACCATACCTTATGACCAGCTCACATATGGTGAACTTGTTAGCTTTACCCAAAAAGAAGGGCTTAAGATCTGTCAGGATCTTAAACTCCAAAAGCATCTAAAATGGGAAATGAAACACACTAGACAAGAACTTGGTAGTTTCTATAACCAGTTCGACCTTTCCACCAAAAAACCCTCTTGCAGCGGAAACTGTTCACAAAACAAAAAATACCCGAGCCACAAACCTCCTTTTAGACGACCAGCCCATACACACCAACGACAGTTTTATTCCAAACCAGAACAACATTACTACAAAAAGCCCTACAAATCTACCAGGCCTAAAAAACCTTTCCAGTCAAAACCCAAAACCAAATTTGACCCTAAAACCATTATCTGTTATAAATGTAACCAGAAAGGCCATATATCCCATTTTTGCAAAGTCAATACCAAACTTCATGAACTCCACATCGATGAAGAAACCATCAACTAAATACAAAACCTATACATTGAAGCTACAGACACTGATCACTCTTCTTCTGACACTTCTAAAGAAGAATTCCAAATAGATGAAATAGCAACAACTAGTGCTACTTCAGATACCTCTACAAATTCCAAGCAAATCAACGTCTTGACCCAAGATCAAGAATTCATTCTTGAGGCCATCAAAAGACTTGATGATCCTCACCTCCAAAAAACCTACTTAGAAAAATTATTAAAAGACTTCAACCAACCAGAGAGCCCCCCATCATCACAACCTCCACACCGCTCTACATTACCCTCTACCAGCACTAATACCTATGACCTTACAAAAATCCTTAACAAAAAGAAATCCAAAGCCACAGTTACTCTTCCAGAGTTACATTCTGAAATAAAACGCTCAAATCTGAATTACAATCTCTTAAATAAGCCTAACAAAAAGACTCTGCCATACTCCAACATCTTCTCTTAAAAATAGAAAACCAGTCTAATACCGAGTCTGATACTAAAGACCAAACCATTAAACATCATGCTTTACCACATACACTTACCAATATTGAGCATATTCCAGATGATTTTCTTAATGTCTTAACACAAATATCTTCCAAAAAATATTTAATTAGAATTACTCTTGTTTTCTCCAACGATTTCAAATTTGACACTATTGCTTTATTTGACACAGGTGCAGATTTAAACTGCATCAAAGAAGGAGTGGTCCCAAAATGATTTTTACAAAATACTTCTGAAAAACTCTCTGCTGCTAATAACTCAAAATTACATATTACGGGTAAAACCCAAGCCTCTGTTTTTAATAAAGGCATTTCTCTTAAAACATTTTTTGTTGTTACTAAAGATATTAATCATACCATCATTCTTGGCACTCCATTCATTGACATGATCACTCTATATCAAGCACATCATAATTGTATTACTTCCAAAATTAACAACTCCAAACTTATTTTCCCCTTCTTAGGGAAGTCCAAGACTAGAAATTTAAATTTAATTAAAGCATGCTCTATACATACTTATCATCTCAATGCACTAATTCATGGAAAACAGTTCCATTTGTATGATTTACAAAACCATGTTTCCTTTTGTTGCATAACTAAACAACTCCAGCACCCTGATTTACACCAAAAAGTCGTTGACTTACAAAATAAAATTGGACAGCAAACCTGTTCTGACTTACCTAATGCTTTCTGGAAAAGAAAGCAACACATTGTTGATCTTCCGTATGAAGATACCTTTTCAGAAAAATTAATACCCATAAAAGCACAACCTATACAAATGAATGCTGATTTAGAATAACATTGCAGACTTGAGATCCATGATCTCGAGTCTAAAGGTCTTATCCAAAAGTCTCGATCACCCTGGTCGTGTGCAGCGTTTTATGTAAACAAAAACTCTGAAATCGAACGAGGCACACTAAGACTTGTGATCAATTACAAACCCCTAAATTCTGCTCTCAAATGGATCAGATATCCAATCCCCAACAAAAAAGATCTGCTACAAAAATTGCATTCTGCATTCATATTTTCCTAGTTTGATATGAAATCTGGATTCTGGCAAATCCAGATTGATCCCAAAGATAGATACAAAACTGCTTTCACGGTTCCTTTCGACCAATACGAATGGAATGTTATGCCATTTGGACTAAAAAATGCTCTTTCTGAATTCCAATGCATCATGAATGACATATTTAGTGTACACTCAAAATTTTACATTGTTTACATTGATGATGTTCTTATTTTTTCACATCTATAAATCAACATTTTAAACATCTACATGCTTTCTTTCATACTGCAAAACAAAATGGTTTGGTTGTTTCTAAGACAAAAATCTCCCTCTTCCAAACTCGTGTCCGTTTCCTAGGCCATTATATATGCCAAGGCACTGTCACACCAATAGAGAGGTCCCTTACCTTTACCAATAAATTTCCTGATAAGATCACCGATAAAACCCAATTACAAAGGTTCTTAGGCAATCTTAATTATGTTCTAGACTACTACCCTAATATTAGTCGTCTAGCCAAACCTTTACATGACCGATTAAAAACAAATCCCATCCCTTAGTCTGACCTCCATACCAACCTAGTCAAAGAGATTAAGAAGCAAGTTCAGACCATTCCTCTTCTCCATTTAGCCAACCCGTTAGCCTAAGATCTTTGAGACTGATGCCTCTAACATAGGTTATGGCGGCATTCTCAAACAAATTCAAGATAACAAAGAACAAATCCTTGAATACATGTCTGCTCACTGGAATGACTGCTAGAAAAATTACTCCACTATAAAAAAGGAGATCCTTTCCATTGTTCTCTGTATTATAAAATTTCAAAGTGATTTACTCAATCAAAAATTTGTTTTACGAGTTGATTGCAAATCCGCAAAAGAAGTTCTATAAAAAGATGTCCAAAATCTTGCTTCCAAACAGATTTTTGCCAGATGGCAAGCTATTTTAAGCATTTTTTATTTTGATATTGTCTATATTAAAGGAGATTCAAATTCCATTCCTGACTTCCTAACCCGCGAATTCCTTCAAAACAGGTCTTGATGCCTCCCAAAGCAAAGGCCAAAGACAAGGGCAAAGTCCCTCAAACCCAGCCTACCAAACCAGAAAGCCCAAAGCCCTCTACAAAACTCATGTCCTTAGCCATCCTAGCTGCCAAACCAATCAAATCCCGGTATGAGGCTGTAATTGAAGAAGAAGACACTGCAAAACCCCAACAGGTACAAACCGACGCAGTTCAACAATGGGTTCACACTATATCTAAATCACTAGAATTACTTCTGGCATTACGAAAGGTGTCTCAACAGACATCTGACGACTCTGTATCTCAAACAGGTAGTATTTCAAAACCTCTTTCAAAACCCCAAGGAGGCATTTCTACTTCAAAACCCCTCCTTTCTTTACAACAAACTAGCTTTCCAAAAACAAAATCCAAATATATTTTCAAAACTACTTTCCAAAATATCTTAACTATGGAAGAAGGATTTTATCATGAAAACCCTTCCATTATTGCATCCAAAATTTTCCCCTCCAACTAGCACTACAAACCTTGGAATTTGACCAAACCACAATCCTATTATGCCACGATCCTTGAAATCACTAACTCCGTCAAATTCAAACACTTCAAAATTCATTCTAGCCACACTGAACCGGCATATTCTACATGCATTATTCAAAAAGTCATTCACCCTAAAGACTAGGAGCAACCATTACATCAACCCCTTTCTTTCCCCATAAACTTCCGTACAAACCCCCAAGAATACATCCTATACATATTGGGATTATCAACAGGCATGGTTCAATACCTTCCTCCTCCAAAATCCAAACCATAGTCATTCTTGGCCTTTTTACTTCCATAATGACATGGACACTACAAACCTCCCCCTCTGGTTCCTCCAATGGTGGGAGTACTATGGCTGTCATGTTGACTACCTCAAAGACCATCCCCTAGTTGGAAACGGCTACCTCCATTTCAAAAATAATTTTCAACCAGCTCCCTCCGAAAGAAAGTTCTCTTCTCTACTCATTTTCTGTACAAATTTTTTTGTTCCGTGGGTATGTTCATGGTTCTATGATTATAATCTACAAAACGGACATCTAGTTCTTGTTCGCAAATTCAAAATCAAATGGTGGGATTCCTTGGCAGCTGAATCCAAAAGTTCCAAATCAGATGTTACGAAATGGTTACAAAAACATCAGACAACTCCCATAATTGACCATCATCCTCAATCAAAGTTTCTAGCCAGAAAGGCTCAAACAACAACTCTTCTTGCCTCTGCTAGAACTGAAGAAGAATACTTACAAATTGTCCAAAATATTATACAAAGTCAAGACCCCAAAACAGTCTTGTCCCAATCCAGCTCATCCGGATCAATATCTGCTGCCATTTCCCTCGAAAATGATAATGAAGATGACTGTTTTGGTATTCTACCTCCCATTAAGCGACACTAAAAAAAAAAAAAGAGTATTTTTCCAGCTTTTTCAGGCTCATCTGTTTAGAGCTTTATCTTTTGACTCACATGTTTTGAGTCCCTTTTTAAATTTTCAGACCCTATGTTTTAGTCTTTCTTACAAATATTACCTGCTGCTACAAATCCATTGTCAGTGACTAGAAGACAAAAAAAAAAGGTTCAACAACAAAAAACGTGGGCTTTTCCCATCTTGTCTTCACTCAATCATGGCAGACAACACCACATGGGTTCACATGGGTTCTGACGGAATCTCCAACAAGACATTTTGGCCTCTTCCATGTCAACTCGTCTATAAAAGGAGACTCTTCCATCTTTAAAGGCAGACTATGAATTTTCCTTAGAAAAATTTCATTCTCCCTCAGAACACATACCTGTAACCCTTCTCCACTCTCCTCTGTATTAAGATTCTATTTTATTGTTGATACTTTTGATTTTGTTATGTTTTATGTCTGATAAGATAAGTATGCTCTGTGTTTGACCAAGGATCCTGACATTGTTGGCTTTACCTTGTTCATTCGCATCATAAATCTGTTTGTAATTTATAATTTTTGAAGTTTATTTTTATTTATAATTTTTGCATCTTATTTTTGTTTTCATTAAATCAGTATATAGGCTGGAAACCTGTGACCCGATCTTTTAAGATCATTCTCAGGTATAACAACGCCACGTACTGACTTCATACTGGTATATATATATATATATATTGGTGCCATTTAAAACTGATTTTCAAAATTAGATTTCATGAAAATTCAATTTTTGTTGTTTAAAATTATTTTTTAATATTTTTAATATATTTTCAAATAAAAAAACTTGAAAAATAACCACACTATGATATTTTTAAAGACATTTATCTCTATAAAATGCTTAAGGTCTCTCAGATGGTGTTTGGTGTTATTGCTTTGGTTCTACAAACATGAATTTTGTTGTTCTTTCCAATAGGAAAATGACAGAATGCTTAATTTTTGGACCATTTCTGGGCTGAATGTAGGCTGCTTGCTTGCTTGCTTGATTGGGTTCGTATATACCGCAAATGAACTGAATAATTGATTCATGATTTGCATTAAAGTATAAACAGCCTTCCCTTCCTTCACGTAAGACTGCTGCTTCTGCTAGCTTATATATAATATACTAAACTAGGGTCTCTTCGTTGCTAATTGGACTTATTGTTTCCACCAAATTTGATTGCTTGTTTTTATTCATAATTCTCAAGGCAAAAAGAATCAAACAAGTCTCCAATCTTAACAGAGTTTTAGGGTGACCTTTTTGTGTCTCATCAGGTAAGGCTCTATGGTTTCCTTTCCTTGAACTTAATTTTAGCCCTTCTTAGTTCTTGACTCCTGAGATGATATTGCTTTAGTAATGTTGTCACCTTATTTTTTATAATTTTTCTCTTACTTTTTTTTTTGAAAAATCCAAAAAATAGTAAAAACATAACAAAAATAAAAAAAAACTTTGTTTTTGATTTATTTGCATTGTTTTTAAAATTTTCAGTGTCTTTTTAAAGAAATTAAAATTTTAAAAATTTATTTTTGACGCATTATATTCTTAATGCACTCATTTCAAAATTATTGATTAATTTTTCTCATTGAATCAATATTGACATTGTTTTTTAATAAAAAAATCAAAATACAAAAAAAAATTTGGACAAAGTGACATGACGAAAAGATTGATGTCTTCTCCCAAGTGCAGGAGTGTCGAAGTAATAAATAATCCGGTAAGACCGGGGTCGAACCACAGGGAGGTTAATTGTACAAATTATAAAAAATAATTATAAACAACAATAACAATAACAACAACAACTATAATAATAATAATAATAGTAGTAGTAGTAGTAGTAGTAGTAGTAGTAGTAGTAGTAATAAAGAAAGAGAAGAAGAAGAAGATGATGAGAACTTGGAGATGGAAAATTAATGTAAGGATTAAACAATAATAATAACAAATGTCAAGGTTAGAGGTTTCACTAATGGTATGTCAAACAAGTATAGTATAAACTCTTATTATTCAATTGGAAACCACACACAAAGGAGGTTCCAATCAGATTATAGATTGTTAACATGATTACATTAGTCATCTTATTCGATTAATGCTAGTACTTGTAAATCTCGTCAAGCATTCATGATTATAACTTATGTTAACAACAAATCAAGTTCCTTTCATAGCTCAGGTGTCGGTTATACCATACAGTATGAACTATGAAAGTGCCAAGCATTTGTTGTACCAAGTGTTATACAACATAAATCAAGATTAGTCATTTAACAAGCAAAGTATTAAAGAGTGAACAAGATACCAAATATAAAACATGTTAGTATCAAACATTAAAGCCCATATTAAGTTTACACTATACTTATTCTTACACCATTAGTGTAACCTTTTCACCTTGACATAATAAACTTAGCTAGACATAATAAAAGAAAGAAAAATAGATAAACAAAATAAAAACATAAATAAGATAAAAGTTAACTAAGTAAAGGAAAGGAAATGAAAGGCATAAACTTGATATTAATGAAAGCAAAGCATAAACATTACAAAAAATACAAAGAGAGAAAGGAAGAGCATGATCTTGATCTGGACACCAAGATGCCTAAATGCAAGGAAAATGCCTCCTTTTATAGGCCAAAATTGGGAACTATTGATTTGATGACTAATTGATAAGTGGGTGGCCAACTCTTGACTTGATGACAATCTTTATTCTCTTGTCTGCGCAAAACGTCATTGATAACGTCATAATTGGAGCCAGTCGAAAACATAAAAGTTGTAGGCAATTGTCTCAGCTTTCTTGTGTAAAAAATTCAGGTCATTTGGACTTCTAGAACTCGAGATATGGCCAAAATACCGAATAGTGCTCGGGTTGGAATACATATTCGGGCTTCTTTGTTGTTGCTACAATTTGGACTTGCAAATGGCCTTTTTAGATCTTGGGCTCCATATGAAAGTTGTAGGCCTATGTCTTACCTTTCCATCCATATAAATTAGACCTAAATCTGAGATCTATAGCTCTAGATATGACCCAATTACCGAACAGTGTTTCGGTTTGGATTGCACCGACATCTCTTTTCTAAGTTTGACCATCTCTTTATCCTTGCAATTTAAGTTCTTAAAGTCATCAATCAATCCTTTCATTTATGTGATAGGCCTGCATTTAAAATGAACATTTACCACAAATTAAAGGTATCTTATATTATTAGAGATATTATTATAAAACATGTTTTAGTTAAGGAGTTATTGATACTTCAAGTGCAAAATGATGATATAAAACCATGATAAAAATGCACTTTTAAGTACTAATCACAAAGGAACCAAAAAGGCAAATAAAATAAAAAAAATAGAGAACAAAGTGATTTTAAGTTGCTTGGTCATTGAGTTTGCTTGGAGACTAGGTAATTAGGAGGAAAATGACAAATTTGTTTTGTCTATAAATAGATAATTGTACAACAAATATAAAAGGGAAAGGAATTTTAAGAGAAAACGAGTTAGAGCTAAAAAGAACCACATATAATTACTCACCACACAAAATACCCTTATTCATTGTCCATCTCTTGAACCTTTACCACCTGTACTTAAAGAAGCCATAAAGAAGCCATAACTACTTTTAGTTGAGGCTCTTTATGGTTTAAAAAAGAGTCATGGACTAATTATTTAAAAGAAACAAGGAGACTATTTTTTTTTACTTGGACCCAAAAAAGAATCCAAGCCGAGTTTTTTTTATTTTATTTTATGATAGCCTATATTCTTTTTACCTCTCATTGCCAACGACAACCATAACTTCTATCAATAGTGATGAAATAGCCACCATCTGAATATCATTGATCCAAATAAACCTAGCACCTCCTCCACCATTAAAAAAAAAAACCATCATTGACATGACTAAAAATTAATATCTTTTTCAAAGTGCAGGAGTGTCGAAATAATAAAAACAAATTATAAACAAAAACAACAACAACAACAACAACAATAATTGTATAAATTATAAATAATAACAACAACAATAACAATAACAATTGTATAAATTATAAATAACAACAACTATACTACCACCAACAATAATAATAGTGATAATAATAATAAAAAGAAGAATAAAAAGTTGATGAAAATTTTAAGATAGAAGATCGATGTGAGGATCAAATAATGATAAAAAACAAATGTTAAAGATAGATGATCAACTAATAATATTTCAAACAAGTATAATATAAACTCTTTTTATTACTCAATTGAAAACCACACATAAAGGAGGTTCCAAATGGATTATAAATTATTGACATGATTACATTAGTTATCTTATCTGAATAATGCAAATACTTGTAAATATTAACATGCATTCATGATTATAACTTATGTTAACAACAAATCAAGTTTTTTGCATAGTATATGTATCCGTTATACCATATAGTTTGGGCTATAAAAGTACTAAGTATTTGTTGTATGATTAGTACTTAAAAGTGCATTTTTATCAAGGTTTTATATCATCATTTTGTACTTGAAGTATTAATAACTCCTTAACTAAAGCATATTTTATAATAACATATATAATAATATGAGATATCTTTAATTTATGGTAAATGTTTATTTTAAATGTAGGCCTATCATATAAATGAAAAAATTGATTGATGAATTTAAGAAGTGAAATTGAAAGAACAAAGAGATGGCCAAACTTAGGAAAGATATGTTAGTGCAGTCCAAACTGGAACACTATTCGGTAATTGAGTCATATCTGGAGTTGTAGATATCAGATTTAGGTTTATTTATATGGATGGAAAGGTAAGACATACGACTACAACTTTCATATGGATCCAAGATTTAAAAAGTTCATTTTCAAGTCCAACTTATAGTAACAACAAAAAAGTCTGAATCTGTGCTACAGTCCACACACTATTCAATGTTTGGCCCATATCTGGAGTTCTAGAAGTCCAAATGACCTTCCTTTTTTTTTCCTGGTGATTAGTACTTAAAAGTGCATTTTTATCATGGTTTTATATCATCATTTTGCACTTGAAGTATCAATAACTCCTTAACTAAAGCATGTTTTATAATAATATATCTAATAATATATGATACCTTTAATTTGTGATAAATATTCATTTTAAATGCAAGCCTATCACATAAATGAAAGGATTGATTGATGACTTTAAGAACTTAAATTGCAAGGGCAAAGAGATGACCAAAATTAGAAAAGAGATGTCGGTGCAATCCAAACCGGAACACTATTTGGTAATTAGGTCATATCTGGAGCTCTAGAAGTCCAAAAGAGCTGAATGTTTTACACAAGAAAGCTGAGACAATTGTCTACAACTTTTATGTTTTCAAGTGGCTCTAATTTTGACGTTATCAATGACGTTTTGGGCAGACAAGAGAAGATAAGGATTGTCACCAAGTCAAGAGTTGGCCACCCACTCATCAATTAGTCATCAAATCAATAGTTCCCAATTTTGGCCTATAAAAGAAGGCATTTGCCATGCATTTAGGCATCTTGGTCTCTAGATCAAGATCATGCTCTTGCTTTCTCTCTTTGCATTTTTTGTAATGTTTATGCTTTGCTTTCATTAATATTAAGTTTATGCCTTTCATTTCCGTTCCTTTACTTAGTTAACATTTATGTTATTTATGTTCTTATTTTGTTTATCTATTTTTCTTTCTTTCATTATGTCTAGCTAAGTTTATTATGTGAAGGTGAAAAGGTTATACCAATGGTGTAAGAATAAGTATAGTGTAAACTTAATATGGACTTTAATGTTTGATACTAACATGTTTTATATTTATTATCTTGTTCACTCTTTAATACTTTGCTTGTTAAATGACTAATCTTGATTTATGTTGTATAACACTTGGTACAACAAATGCTTGGCACTTTCATAGGTCATACTGTATGGTATAACCGACACCTGAGCTATGAAAGGAACTTGATTTGTTGTTAACATAAGTTATAATCATGAATGCTTGACGAGATTTACAAGTATTAACATTAATTGAATAAGATGACTAATGTAATCATGTTAACAATCTATAATCTGATTGGAACCTCCTTTATGTGTGATTTCCAATTGAATAATAAGAGTTTATATTATACTTGTTTGACATACCATTAGTGGAATCTCTAACCTTGACATTTGTTATTATCATTGTTTAATCGTTACATTAATATTCCTTCTCAAAGTTCTCATCTTCTTCTTCTTCTTCTCCTTCTTTTTCTTTATTATTATTATTATTATTATTATTATTATTATTATTATTATTATTATTATTATTATTGTTATTGTTATTGTTGTTATTGTTGTTATTGTTATTGTTATTGTTATTGTTGTTGTATTATTGTTATTTATAATTTGTACAATTAACCTCCCTGTGGTTCGACCCCGGTCTTGCCGGGTTATTTATTACTTCGACACTCCTGCACTTGGGAGAAGACATCAATTGTGGGTTGCATATAATTGTGGGTTGCATATTGGATTATTATATTATTTATGTTCTTTTGTTAAAGGTAACAACTAAGGGAAAGGGATAGTATATAAAAAAAAAAAGAAAAAAAAAGAAAAAAAAGAAAAAAAATTATTAATAATAAAAATGTAGATAAGTTTGGTTTCGTAGCCTCCCTAACCTAAGCAATTAAGCCCGAAGGGGTGTTTGAACACCTAATACCCTAAAGTCAACTAACTTGGGAGCTATTGGCCCAACGCTTGTTACATGGGTTGAGGAGAAAAGCTTAAGGGAATCAAACATTATACTATCTACATATCAGTATCTGCGACCCGAGTTACTAAGCTCGTAGGGGTGTCTCAACACCTAATGCCCTAAGACCAACTGGTCTGGGAGTCATTAGCCGAAAGCTCATTACATGGGTTAAAGATGCATGATATTTTAAGTTATATGTATAATCCCAACCCAAGGAAGTTAACCTTAAACATTAGAACAAAAATTTTGTTTTCTTCCAAGAAAAGCCCTATAATTATGTGTTGATATATTGAGCACAAAAGAAAAATTTATTAATATCTTGTTAAGAGGTATTGAGCAGATATATAAATTTAATGAGAGTTTGTTTATCTGGATAGATTAATGGAAGTTAAATGATGAATACCTTGCTTTGTGGAATTTGCAAATTGTTTTTCTATTTTAACACTTTGATTACTAGGAACTAGTAATAAGCTGGTTGGGGGGGTGTGATTAGTACTTAAAAGTGCATTTTTATCATAGTTTTATATCATCATTTTGCACTTGAAGTATCAATAACTCCTTAACTAAAGCATGTTTTATAATAATATATCTAATAATATAAGATACCTTTAATTTATGGTAAATATTCATTTTAAATGCAGGCCTATCACATAAATGAAAGGATTGATTGATGACTTTAAGAACTTAAATTGCAAAGGCAAAGAGATGACCAAAATTAGAAAAGAGATGTTGGTGCAATCCAAACCAGAACATTGTTCTGTAATTGGGTCATATCTGGAGCTATAGATCTCAGATTTAGGTCTACTTTATATGGATGGAAAGGTAAGACATAGGCCTACAACTTTCATATGGAGCCCAAGATCTACAAAGGCCATTTTCAAGTCCAAATTATTGCAACAACAAAGAAACCTGAAGCTGTCCTCCAGCCCGGGCATTGTTTAGTATTTTGACTATATCTGGAGTTCTAGAAGTCCAAAAGAGCTGCGTTTTTGACACAAGAAAGCTGAGACAATTGCCTACAACTTTTATATTTTTGAGTGGCTCCAATTTTGACGTTATCAATGATTTTTTGGGCAGACAAGAGAAGATAAGGATTGTCACCAAGTCAAGAGCTGGCCACCCACTCATCAATTAGTCATCAAATCAATAGTTCCCAATTTTGGCCTATAAAAGGAGGCATTTGCCATGCATTTAGGAATCTTGGTGTCCAGATCAAGATCATGCTCTTGCTTTCTCTCTTTGTATTTCTTATGTTTTTTTTTCATTAATATCAAGTTTATGCCTTTCATTTCGTTTCCTTTACTTAGTTAACTCTTATCTTATTTATGTCTAGCTAAGTTTATTATGTCAAGGTGAAAAGGTTACACTAATGGTGTAAGAATAAGTATAGTGTAAACTTAATATGGACTTTAATGTTTGATATTAACATGTTTTGTATTTGTTATCTTGTTCACTCTTTAATACTTTGCTTGTTAAATGACTAATCTTGATTTATGTTGTATAACACTTGGTACAACAAATGTTTGGCACTTTCATAGTTCATATTGTATGGTATAACCGACACCTGAGCTATGAAAGGAACTTGATTTGTTGTTAACATAAGTTATAATCATGAATGCTTGACGAGATTTACAAGTATTAACATTAATTGAATAAGATGACTAATGTAATCATGTTAACAATCTATAATCTGATTGGAACCTCCTTTATGTGTGATTTCCAATTGAATAATAAGAGTTTATATTATACTTGTTTGACATACCATTAGTGGAATCTCTAACCTTGACATTTGTTATTATCATTGTTTAATCGTTACATTAATATTCCTTCTCAAAGTTCTCATCTTCTTCTTCTTCTTCTCCTTCTTTTTCTTTATTATTATTATTATTATTATTATTATTATTGTTATTGTTATTGTTATTGTTATTGTTATTGTTGTTATTGTTATTGTTATTGTTATTGTTGTTGTATTATTGTTATTTATAATTTGTACAATTAACCTCCCTGTGATTCGACCCCGGTCTTGCCGGGTTATTTATTACTTCGACACTCCTGCACTTGGGAGAAGACATCAATTTTTTGGTCGTGTTACCTGGAAAGCTAAGAAAATTTTCTACAATTTTATGTTCTTAAGTGGTTATAATTCTGACGTTGTTAATGATGTTTTGGGTATACAAAAGAAGATAAGGATTGTTACCAAGTCAAGGGTTCACCATCCACTCATCAATTAGTCATCAAATTAATAGTTCCTAATTTTGGCCTATTAAAAGAGGCATTTGCCATGCATTTAAACATCTTAGTCTCCAGATCAAGATCATGCTCTTGCTTTTTCTCTTTGTATTTTTGTAATGTTTAAGTTTTATTTTCATTAATATCTTATTTATGCCTTTCATTTCATTTCCTTTACTTAGTTAACTTTTATCTTATTTATGTTCTTATCTTATTTATTTATGTTTCTCTCTTTCATTATGTTTAGCTAAGTTTATTATGACAAGGTGAAAAAGTTACACTAATGATGTAAGAATAAGTATAGTATAAACTTAATATGGACTTTAATGTTTGATACTAACATGTTTTATATTTATTATCTTGTTCACTTTGTTTACTCTTTACTACTTTGCTTGTTAAATGACTAATCTAGATTTATGTTGTATAACACTTGGTTCAACAAATGCTTGGCACTTTCATAGCCCAGAATATATGGTATAACCGACACCTGAGCTATGAAAGGAACTTGATTTGTTGTTAATATAAGTTATAATCATGAATGCCTGATGAGATTTATATGTATTAGCATTAATTGAATAAGATAACTAATGTAATCATGTTAACAATTTATAATTTGATTGGAACCTCCTTTATGTGTGGTTTTCAATTGAAAAGTAAGAGTTTTATACTATACTTGTTTGACATACCATTAGTGAATCCTCGAACCTTAACATTTGTTGTTATCATTGTTTAATCATTACATTAATCTTCCATCTCAAAGTTCTCATCAACTTCTTCTTGTTCTTCTTCTTCTATTATTATTATTATTAGTAGTAGTATTAGTAGTAGTAGTACTACTACTATTACTATTATTATTAGTAGTATTAGTATTCTTATTACTATTAATATTAGTGTTACTATAATTATTGTTTTTGTTATTATTATTGTTATTGTTGTTATTTATAATTTGTATAATTAACCTTCCTGTGGTTCGACCCTAGTCTTGCCGAGTTATTTATTACTTCGACACTCCTGTACTTGGGAGAAAATATCAATCTTTTGGTTGTGTCATTGTACCATGATGTAACTATATTATTCGATAGTTTCACCTACATCTACCTAATATTTTGTCCATATTTTATATGTAAAATACCTTAATATTCTTTGTTTTATGTTTTGAAGGTACTTTTGGATGAAAGATACAAAAAGGAATAAATTGGAGGTAATTGGCATATTTGATGTTTAGTGGATGTTTTGTGTAGAGCGTGAGTGATTAGTACTTAAAAGTGTACTTTTTTTATCAAGGTTTTATGTCATCATTTTGCACTTGAAGTATCAATAACTCCTTAACTAAAACTTATTTTATAATAATATATCTAATAATATAAGATACCTATAATTCGTGGTAAATGTTCATTTTAAATGTAGGCCTATCACATAAATGAAAGGATTAATTGATGAATTTAAGAACTGAAATTGAAAGGACAAAGAGATGGCCAAACTTAGAAAAGAGATGGCGGCGCAATCCAAACTGGAACACTATTCGATAATTGGGTCATATCTGGAGTTGTAGATCTCAGATTTATGTCTACTTTATATGGATGGAAAGGTAAGACATAGGCCTACAACTTTCATAGGGAGAACAAGACTTAAAAAGGCCATTTTCAAGTCCAAATTATAGCAACAACAAAAAAGTCTGAATCTGTCTTCCAGCCCGAGTACTAAAAGAAAGTAAGGATTCGTTAGTAAAGCAATCACCAATTGGTGTGCTATCGGATATCGAATCTGTTGTTACTTTTGACAAAAGATCTACATTAACATTTTCGGTGCTTTTTTCATTCATGATTTCTTCCTAAAAATAAATCATTTGTAAATCTTCAGATTCATCAAACTCTATTTTACTCATGGTAGATTCAAATTATCATAAACTAATTCATAAATAAGATCTACTTCTTGTAAATCATTATCATCTTCAGGTTGCTTGCAAATGTTGAAAATATTCATCTCCTATGTCATGTTTTCAAATAATAGCTTTATCAGTCTATTCCTATAATTAATCAATACGTTAAAAGTTGTAAGAAAAACTGAATATAAAAGTAAATCACACTAGCTCCAAGATCAAGTAACACTCTTTTAATTTTATGTTCTCCAATAAAGTAAGAAATTATAGGACAACTAGGGTCTTTATATTTCAAAGCATTATTATTCTCAAGAATGACTCTTACTTGTTCGGCTAAAAATGCTTTCTTTTTCCTATTCAGTTTTCTCTTCACAGTACACAAATCTTTTAAAAATTTAGTAGAAAAAGGAACCTGTTAGATAGCCTCCATCAAAGGTATATTGATCCTTACCTATTTGAAAGTTTTAAAGATTTTAGAGTTATGATTGACTTTTCTTTGTTGGGTCATGGCATGAGAAAATAAAAGTGCTAGCGAGGAATCAGTCTTTTCTTTGTAATATTCATATTCAACCCCTTCCTTAACCTTAGAGATTGACTCATCATCTTTCTCACATGGTTCAAGAGTGAGTTTTTCAATAACCTTACCATTATGAAGAGTCATGACTGATCCAAATGTTAGTTTTCAGAGCTACTTGCATTTGCATTATATTGCCCCTTGGAGTTTTGTAGTGGTTGAGATGGAAACTTGCTTTTCTCTTAAAAACTGAGAGTAGTGTCAATTTTGCAAGAGTATCTTTAAAATCTATCATGCTTTGAGCAAGTTGAGTATTGATTGTCTCTTACTTTTCAATGAATGCATGCAATGTTTTCTTAAGATTTCTTCTAGGAGGTGGAGCATAAGGAGGTGCATATCCATGAGAATTTTGAAAATTATGGTATGCTTGAAACGGTGGTTGTGAAGTTTATGTATTATTATTATCACTCTTCCAATTGAAATTTGGGTGATTTCTCCAATAAAAGTTGTATGTTTACGAGTATGGGTTATGTCTGAGCCTTTGAAAACTGTTTAAAACATGGGCTTATTCATGGAGGCATTCCCTGAAAAAAGGCAAAGTTGGACAGTTATTGGTTGAGTGTTCATTGGATTTTTATCTTTAAAAGTTGTATTGCACATCAATTCCATCATTTGCCTATCTTTAGGTGTTAACCCTTCATAAAAATATAAAATCAATCTCCATATTTCAAAACAATGATGAGGGCAAGTATTAAGCAAGTCTCGATACCTATCCCAACATTAGTAAAATGTTTCTCCTGGTTTTTGAGTGAAAGTGGTGATTTGTCTTTTGAAAGAGTTTGTTCTATGAGAAGAGAAAAACTTTAAAAACTGTTGTTGTATTTCATCCCAAGCATGAATGGATCTTGGTGTCAAATTTTGTAGTCATGTTTTAACTTTATCTTTTAATGAAAAAGAAAAAAGCTTTAATTTGATGGTGTTCACACTACAATTTGAGTCATTATAGGTGGTACAGACCTTCTCAAATTTTCTTAAATGTAAGTATGGATTTTCTAAATCTAATTCATGAAAAGAAGATAAAAGTTGAATAATACATGGCTTAAAATTAAAATGAGATGCATCAGAGGGGGAAACTATGCATGATGGTTTGTTGGATTCATGTGGTCTCTTAGTGTTCTAATACAGTTATTCTCATTATTCTCATTATGAAG
>NW_011500380.1:37255-43564 GCF_000495115.2 Populus euphratica
TACTACTACTACTACTACTACTACTACTATTATTATTATTATTATTATTATTATTATTATTACTATTGTTGTTGTTGTTATTGTTGTTTTATAATTGTTGTTTATAATTTGTACAATTAACCTCCCTGTGGTTCGACCCCGGTCTTGCCGGGTTATTTATTACTTCGACACTCCTGCACTTGGGAGAAGACATCAATCTTTTCGTCGTGTCAAGTTTTTGGCGCCGTTGCCGGGGAGGTAAGTTCTTGTATAAATTATAGTATTTATTTTATTTTCTCTTTTCACTTTTCTTGTATATAACTTTGTTTCTTTTCTTTTGTTTCTTTTTATTTTGTTTTCTTCCTCCTTCTTTTGCTTTCTTCTTCTTTTTTATTTTATTCCTACACGTGCATGAGAGTGTGGTCACGTACATCAAGTGGTAGACTTTGTAGGGTATCCTCATCATTTTCAGAAAATATGGCCGAAGAAGATAATCAATCACTTCATAATGAAAATAATGAGAATAACCGTGCTAGAACACTTAGAGACCACATGAATCCCACAAGAACAAGTGCACCATCATGCATAGTTTTTCCTCCTGATGCATCTCATTTTAATTTTAAACCAGGTATTATTCAACTTTTACCTTCTTTTCATGGTTTGGAATTGGAAAATCCATACTTGCATTTAAGGGAATTTGAGGAGGTGTGCAACACATATAATAATTTAAATTGTAGCATGAACACCATTAGATTAAAGCTTTTTCCTTTTTCATTAAAAGATAAAGCTAAAACATGGCTACAAAATTTAAGACCAGGATCCATTCGTGCTTGGGATGAAATGCAACAACAGTTTTTGAAGAAGTTTTTCCCATCTCATAGAACAAACTCTTTTAAGAGACAAATCACCACTTTCACTCAAAAACCAGGAGAAACATTTTACCAATGTTGGGATAGGTATCGAGACTTGCTTAGTACTTGCCCTCATCATGGTTTTGAAACATGGAGATTGGTTTCACATTTCTATGAAGGGTTAACACCTAAAGATAGGCAAATGGTTGAATTGATGTGCAATGGAACTTTTGAAGATAAAGACCCTGATGAAGCAATGGAGTACTTAGACTTGTTAGCTGAAAATGCTCAAAATTGAGACACTGTGGGTACTTATGAGGCATCGAGTAAAACTCAACCTCATACATCTAGTGGAGGTATGTACAACCTTAGGGAAGATCATGACCTTCAAGCCAAGTTTGCATCTTTAGCTAGAAAAGTCGAGGCACTAGAATTGAAAAAGAGTGGTCAATTAAAATCTGTTGAAAACATTGTGTGTCAAATCTGTGAAACAAATGAACACTCAACCAACGATTGTCCAACCTTGCCTTCTTTTAAGGAATGTCTCCATGAACAAGCCCATGCTTTAAACACTTTCCAAAGGCCCAACCACAACCCATACTCCCAAACATACAATCCTGGTTGGAGAAATCACCAAAATTTTAGTTGGAAGAGTGACAATGCACAAACTTCACAACCACAGTTTCAAGCACACCATAATTTCCAAAATTATCATGGATATGCACCTCCTTATGCACCACCGCCTACAAGAAATTTTGAGGAAACTTTGTATGCATTCATTGAAAAGCAAGAGACAATCAACACTCAACTTGCTCAAAGCATAACAGATTTTAAAGATACTCTTGCAAAATTCACATCTGCTCTCAATTTTCAAGAGACAGGTAAGTTTCCATCTCAACCACAGCAAAATCCCAAGGGGCAATACAATGCAAATGCAAGTAGTTCTGGAAGTCAACACATGGATCAAGTCAAATCAGTCACTACTCTACGCAATGGTAAGGTTATTGAAAAACCCTCTCTTGAACCTTATAAGAAAGATGATGAGTCAATCTCTAAGGGTAAGGAAGGGGTTGAATCTGAATATTGCAAGGAAAAGACTGATTCCCTGCCAGCACTTCCATTTCCTCATGCCATGACCAATCAGGAAGCCATCGATGATGAAAAAAGCACCGAAAATGTTGATGCGGATCTTTTATCAAAAGTGACAACAGATTCGACACCCGACATTACACCAATCAATTATTCTTTTCTTGATGAATCTCTACTTTCTCTTAGTTCAATGCCTTGGTTTGCTAAAAATATCAATTTTCTTGCTTCAGGATTTTTGCCAGCTCATTGGAGTACCGAAGACAAAAGAAAATTTTTGAGCAACGTGCAAAACTTTTATTGGGTTGACCCTTACTTATTCAATTATCGTCCTGATCAAATATGTCAAAGATGTTTTCCCGATAATGAGGTAAGTAATTTCATTAAATTTTGTCACTCTAAGGCATGTGGGGATCATTTCCCGTCAAAAAAGAGGATTGTAGAAATCTTACAGAGTGGATTTTACTGGCCTACCATATTCAAGGAGTAACATGCATTTCGTAAAAACTGTGAAAATTATCAAAACGTGGGATTTATTTCAAAACACAGAGAGTCTTTAGATAATCTTCTATTGACTCTTAAGTCTCATCATAGTCAAGATAAGCATCGTGCAATTCATAACTTAGGAACCCATTTTCATAAAGAACATGTTTGGCATAATCTTGGGAATCTGACTAAAAAAAGACCTTGTTTGCCAGTTTTTAAGAAAACTGGATGGGAAGCCTATCCCCGACCCATAGAGGGCGTTTAAGCCGTTCTTGGACGTAAAACCAAGGGAAGATGTGAGCCACAATCACAATTACCTGTACATACACATGTTTTTTTCAAAAGTAAATAAATAAATAAATAAAAAGAGAGAGAGAGAGTGTGTGAGACTCCAGCTGGCCTACATATAGATGTTATGATTGCCTTTCTACTTTCTCATCTATAAAACCCTCTTTTCCTTCCTTTCATTTCTACTCAACCCATACATTCAACAAATACAGAAGTGTGTAGAAATGGCAAGTTCCTCAAGTCATTAAATAAGAAATATTTGTGTTTTTGGTGGATCTAGTCCTGAGAAAGAAAAGGAGTTTTTAGAATCAGCAAACCATCTTGGTCAGGTGCTAGCTGAGAGAAAGATTCATTTAGTGTATGGGGGAGGTAGTCTTGGGTTAATGGGAAGTGTGTCAATAGCGGCATTTTTAGGAGGTAGTCAAGTTTTAGGAATCGTCCCTGAAGCTTTGGCACAAGGGGACATCATTGGAAAAACAATTGGAGAGGAACTTCAGGTCTCCACAATGTCGGCTCGAATGAATACAATGTTTAACCATGCTGATGCTTTCATTGCTTTACCAGGTGGTCTAGGCACATTGGAAGAGATCTTTCATATTTCCTCTTGGGCTTAATTGCACATTCACCATAAACCTATAGGTTTGTTAAATGTTAATGGTTATTATGATAAGTTGTTGTATTTTCTTGATCATGCTGTGGAACAGGAATTTCTAACATCTTCTGCACGACAAATCATAATCTCTGCTACTACTGCTGAACAATTGATTGACCAACTACAATCTTTCATTCCTGTGATTGATCCTTCCATGAGTCGTATAAATTGGTCATCTACGGGAAGCCGTAAAAAGCTTAGATTGGATTTGAGCCTTCATTTGTGAATTTTTGTGTCTTTTGGTTTTATTATTGTGTTTTGTTATTTCTTATTTTTGTTTTAGTGTGTTTCAGGTTTTGTCAGTGTTCGTTATTTCAGGTGATATCTTCTATACTCTATCTTTCTACCTTAGAACATTGAGGACAATGTCTCGTTTTGGTTGGGGGGGAGAGGGTAGTAGTTGATAAAATAAAAAAAAATTGTTTTTCATTTCATAAAGCATGTGCATAATTGTTGTTACTAGGATGGCAGAGTAAAGGAGTTCTTTTGTTAAAATGACTCTTGAGACGCATCTTAGTAACCATTCTTAACAAGGTCTATTATAATACTTCCTGAAATATTCAGATTTACAAACTCTCGTATTGTTATCACTTAATTCTGCTCACATACTTATTTAACATGTATTCTTAAACCTTAATTTACACACACACACTTTAACATATGATTGTGGGTTGCATATTGGATTATTACATTATTTATGTTCTTTTGTTAAAGGTAACAACTAAGGGAAAGGGATTGTATATAATTAAAAAACAAAAACATGAAAAAAAAAAGAAAAAAAAAGAAAAAAATGATGATAATAAAAATGTAGATAAGTTTGGTTTCGTAGCCTCCCTAACCTAAGCAATTATGCCCGAAGGGGTGTTTTAACACCTAATACCCTAAAGTCAACTGACTTGGGAGCTATTGGCTCAACGCTTGTTACATGGGTTGAGGAGAAAAGCTTAAGGGAATCAAACATTGCACTATCTACATATCAGTATCTGCGACCCGAGTTACTAAGCTTGTAGGGGTGTCTTAACACCTAATGCCCTAAGACCAACTGGTTTGGGAGTCATTAGCTGAAAGCTCGTTACATGGGTTAAAGATGCATGATGTTTTTAAATTATATGTATATATATTTAAAAAAAAAAGACAAAAAAAAGACAAAAATAGTAATCCCAACCTAAGGAAGTTAACCTTAAACATTAGAACAAAAATTTTGTTTTCTTCCAAGAAAAGCCCCATAATTATGTGTTGATACATTGAGCACAAAAGAAAGGTTTATTAATATCTTGTTAAGAGGTATTGAGCAGATATATAAATTTAATAAGAGTTTGTTTATCTGAATAGATTAATGGAAGTTAAATGATGAATACCTTGCTTTGTGAAATTTGCAAACTTGTTTTCTATTTTAACGCTTTGATTACTAGGGACTAGTAATAAGCTGGTTGGGGGGTGTGATTAGTACTTAAACGTGCATTTTTATCATGGTTTTATATCATCATTTTGCACTTGAAGTATCGATAACTCCTTAACTAAAATATGTTTCATAATAATGTATCTAATAATATAAGATACCTATAATTTGTGGTAAATGTCTATTTTTAATGCAGGGCTATCACATAAATGAAAGGATTGATTGATGACTTCAAGAACTTAAATTGCATAGATAAAGAGATGGTCAAACTTAGAGAAGAGATGTCGGTGCAATCCAAACCGGCATACTGTTCGGAAATTGTGTCATATCTGGAGCTACAGATCTCAGATTTAGGTCCAATTTATATGGATGGAAAGTTAAGACATAGACCTACAACTTTCATATGGAGCCCAAGATCTAAAAAGGCCATTATCAAGTCCAAATTGTAGCAACAACAAAGAAGCCCGAATCTGTCTTCTAGCCCGAGCACTGTTCGGTATTTTGGCCATATCTGGAGTTCTAGAAGTCCAAATGAGCTGAAGTTTTTACACAAGAAATATGAGACAATTGCCTACAACTTTCATGTTTACAACTGGCTCCAATTTTGACGTTATCAATGACGTTTTGGGTAGACAAGAGAAGATAAGGATTGTCACCAAGTCAAAAGTTGGCCACCCACTTATCAATTAGTCATCAAATCAATAGTTTCCAATTTTGGCCTATAAAAGGAGGCATTTGCCATGCATTTAGGCATCTTGATTTCCAGATCAAGATCATGCTCTTCCTTTCTCTCTTTGTATTTTTTGTAATGTTTATGCTTTGCTTTCATTAATATTAAGTTTATGCCTTTCATTTCCTTTCCTTTACTTAGTTAACTTTTATGTTCTTATTTTGTTTATCTATTTTGCTTTCTTTCATTATGTCTAGCTAAGTTAGTCATGTCAAGGTGAAAAGGTTACACTAATGGTGTAAGAATAAGTATAATGTAAACTTAATATGGACTTTAATGTTTGATACTAACATGTTTTATATTTGTTATCTTATTCACTCTTTAATACTTTGCTTGTTAAATGACTAATCTTGATTTATGTTGTATAACACTTGGTACAACAAATGCTTGGCACTTTCATAGCCCATAATGTATGGTATAACCGACACCTGAGCTATGAAAGGAACTTGATTTGTTGTTAACATAAGTTATAATCATGAATGCTTGACGAGATTTACAAGTATTAGCATTAATTGAATAAGATGACTAATGTAATTATGTTAACAATATATAATATGATTGGAACCTCCTTTGTGTGTGGTTTCCAATTCAATAATAAGAGTTTATACTATACTTGTTTGATATACCATTA
Organism: Populus euphratica; assembly: GCF_000495115.2. Classification (NCBI taxonomy): domain Eukaryota; kingdom Viridiplantae; phylum Streptophyta; class Magnoliopsida; order Malpighiales; family Salicaceae; genus Populus; species Populus euphratica. Next base: position 43,358 of record NW_011500380.1, read on the forward strand.
GTGGAACCTCTAACCTTGAGATTTGTTATTATTATTGTTTAATCCTTACATTAATTTTCCATCTCCGAGTTCTCATCATCTTCTTCCTCTTCTCTTTCTTTATTATTATTATTATTATTACTACTACTACTATTACTACTACTACTACTACTATTATTATTATTATTATTATTATTATTATTATTACTACTACTACTACTACTACTA
>NW_011500380.1:43592-62106 GCF_000495115.2 Populus euphratica
TATTGTTAGTATTATTATTATTGTTGTTGTTATTGTTATTGTTATTGTTGTTGTATTATTGTTATTTATAATTTCTACAATTAACCTCCCTATGGTTCGACCCCGGTCTTGCCGGGTTATTTATTACTTCGACACTCCTGCACTTGGGAGAAGACATCAATCTTTTAGTCGTGTCACGTCTCAAGAGTCATTTTAACAAAAAAACTCCTTTACTCCGCCATCTTAGTAACAACAATTTTGCATATGCTTTATGAAATGGAAAATAATTTTTTTTTTTATCAACTACTACCCTCTCCCCCCAACCAAAATGAGACATTGTCCTTAATGTCCTAAAGTAGAAAGATAGAGTATAGAAGATATCACCTGAAATAATGAAAACTGACAAACCTAAAACACACTTAAATATAAATAAGAAATAACAAAACACAAAATAAAATTTTTTTATTATTAATATGTCTTATCATTTTTATCTTATTAATTTTTAATACCTTACTTACTAAATGATTAATCTAAATTTGTGTTATATAACTGATACATGGTATAACTGATACATGTGCTATAAAAGAAACTTGATTTTGTTAACATAAATTAATATCATGAATTCCTGATAATACTTTAAAGTATTGGTGTTATTTAAATAAGATAACTAATATGATCATAATAATAATTTATAATGAGTTATTAATGATAAACCATCTGATTGGAACCTTCGTTGTATGTAGTTTTCAGTTGAGTAATAAATAGAGTTTATATTATACTTATTTGAAATACTATTAGTAGATTATATAACCTTGACATTTATTTTTATCATTGTTTAATCCTCATATTAATCTGAAAATTATCTTTAACTCATTATTCTTCTTCTTATTATTAATTTATATAGTTAACCACTATATGGTTCGATCCTAATCTTGGTGGGTTATTTATTACTTTGATACTACTGGATTAGGGAGAAAACATCAATATTTTAGTTGTATCAAATATACAAATGTGCAGCCATGACTTTTCTTTTTAATTTACATGTTTTTCTTTTTCTTTTTATTTTTATTATCTTAGAGGTTAATGTATTCTTACCAATAACAAATGATTTTATTTTTATAAATGCATCAAGAAAATATAGTTTATTAATATTAAATATAAAATATAATTATGATATTGTCTTTAAAATATTATAAAAATACAAAATAATTAAAAAATAACTACTATTTAAGAAATATGAACTAAGTAATTTTAAAAATCAAATAGAGGGTTCAATTTAAATTTAAATAAAAATTATTAATGAAAAATAAAAATACATAAATAAAGAGGTATTTCAATAATGTTTTAAAAAATAATGTAAATTAAAAAAAAATCAAGTTTTGTTAGGTTTAGTAAGGCAAATCTATGCATTTAGCCAACTACCCAAGTGCACTTGATATGTGAATTTTTTTTCATAGAGCGAATAAAACATCATCATCTCTCTCTCTTTATATATTTTTTAACTTCAATGTGGTGGATGACTTGCCATAATCTACATTATTTCTAATGCCCTCTGATAACTAAAAAATCAGGGTTTTGGGATCCAAAAATCTATTTTACAACTTCTTTTCACTTTAAAATTACTTAAAAAACCCTAAAAGCCTTTAAAAAACCATTTGCAATGACAGAACAACCTATAATCTCTACTTTTCTAGGCATTGTTAGAGGAAAAACTACCTTTATTGAAATTCGCTCAAGAAGCCCATCTAATTAACACCATGATCATCTTTTTTTATAGGCAAAATGTTAACAATCAACAACATTCTCTCTCCTTAATATTTTGCAGAAACTTTTTCTTTCCTTTCTTGACTTTCAAGAATTGAAACACAAGAAAGATGAATCTTTGGACCAAAATTTGAAATGCTAAAATTTCAAGGACCAAACAATAGATAAATTAAAAAGTATAAGGAGCAAAATGAAATTTTTCACACCAATATTAAAATGGTAGAAGTTTTGGTTTGTTTGTTAAATTTGGAGGTTACTCTTTTAATTTTTATTTCAATTACCAATAAATTTTTATTTTATAAAAATGGTCTTCAATTCATCAGCAACATATCCTTATATACTTTATGTGTATGAGAAAACACAAATGAAAAGACACATTAACCTTTAAAACCATGATCATATAATTCCTAACTATGTAATTGTAATTTAAAAAATTTGAGCTTAAAAGAATATAAATGTGCATTGTTCACGTGAACAATGCATGTTCTTGTTCTTTTTTAGTGTGTTAGTTTTATTATCAATGCAATGTCATAGGTAGAATCACAAGTTGACATAGAATATAATAAAATATTGTGTTAATTTAGTGGATGCATTTTAAAAATATCATAATTTATTTTTATTTTAGAAATACAAACATATGGTTTATATTCTGGGTAAGATTTCAAGTTAATTCCCAATATGAAAAAAAAATAATGTTATGGATATGTTCTTATGTATCATAATTATTTTTTAGTCAAGAAACAAAAAAACATGTTGTTTATTCTTTATAAAATAAATTGAGAAATACATGAAATGAGAAATTCAAAAAGAGCTTTTAAAGCTTGTTTGAAAATGTGATAATAGTTACTTTTTAAAATGTTTTTTATTTGAAAATTTATCAAAATAATGTTTGTTTCTTAAAAAAAAAATTTGTTAACATTAGCACATCAAAAAAATAAAAAAATAAAAAATTAATTTGAAGTAAAGAAAAATATAAAAGTTTTTCAAAACTTTTCAAAAGTGCTTTTAAAGCGCATAAACAAACGATAAGCTAATCTTCATTGTAGAAATAAAAATAGATGCACATACAACTATTTTTCACTACTTGTCCTTGTATTTTAAATGTTTTCATTTATTTTATCTTAGTAGTTATATGTTATTGTGTTATATATATATAGACACACACACACACACACACAACTAGTTCATGTAAAATAGAAAAAGGAAAAAATCTCCATATAAATCAAATTAATATGTTCAAAGTATCATGCAACTAAAATAATATAAAAGGGTTAATAGTTAAATAGAAAAAAATTTAATAAAATTAGGTAAAAAGAAGAAAATTAGGTAAAAAGAAGAGGCTAAATGTTGATGGGTTAGGCCCACATGATTTATATTTTTTTAAAGACTTGACCGTATGTATAACAAACAAAACACATTTATTGTTTTTTTTTTTAATGAGAAGATTTTAGAAAATTTGGAAAGTTTAGAGATTTCGATGAAAAATAAGTATTTTAATATCAGGTCAGCATCTTACAATATAAGTTTATAAATCTGATATTAAAACTAGAAAAACTATGTAAGGATAATTTTAAATTGGTCCTTGAATATTTTTAGATTTTTAGGAATTTATTTCGGGCATGTTTGAAAAAAAAAGCATTTTTATTCAAAACATAATTGTTAAAAGTTAATAGTTGGAAGCTTTTGTGCTAGACTGATTTTGCAATGGTAGTTTTGGTTGCATGAGATCACCTGAAATTGCTAGATGAGGTGCTAACTCCATTAACCCAAAATCTAAAAATACAAGAAGAGCTAATCAGGGACAAGATATTTGAGACTTATATTGAAGAATTGAGAACTAAATATCTAATTTTATAGGCATGGGGTTATAGAGAATGCATTTCTTAATTGAATGGTGGTGGTTACAACCTTTGAGGTGGTCAGAAATGTTACATTTATTCTTATGAAGATGCCTACTGAACCAACCAAAATTGCCAAAGAATAAAATAAAAAATGGGTGAACGATAAGTTGTTTAGGTTAAACCCTAGAAAAGTGAGAAAATAACAAGGCTAATGATAGATAATGAACCTTGACATTTCCTTTGAATTGAAACATGAGGCAATATAAAGATGAAAGGGTATTATGAGATAAATAATGAGTAATGATCTTTAATATTCTCTTTAAATTTGAGAATGATAATGGAAGGAATGATACGGTTATATGATAATGACTGATAGGAATGAAACTTCTTGAACCATTGATTAAATGAGGTGAAAATTCTTGTTAAAAAGAATGACATTGTTATATGCCAATATTTGATCTTGATTGATAACATTAAAATTTTATATTGATGAAAAGTCCTGTTAAGAGGTGAGATATAGTGCTTGATTTTGATTAATAAAAATTGCTTAAAAAAGATAAAACATAATTATATGCCATTGTTTGATTATGATTAATGAAAATGAAGTTTCCTATCTAATTTAGGAAACATGATATTTTTTATGAGATGTATGGTGTGATTATATGTCATTACAAAGATAGTAAAAGAAAACGAGTGATGTGAATAATTGATGGTGATTTTAGGTCTTTGAAATCCTTAAATATTTTTTGAGTCTATAATTTTTTTTTTCATAGATATGAACCACAATCTGCATTACATGCTTTTAAAAGTCATTTTTAATCAAGTAAGCAATTTAAACAAATAAATAGTGCTCTCAAAACATAAAGGTTATGGCTTCATAAACAAAGCTACTTGTTATTATATTTGATGATAAAATGGATGCTCAAAAGAAAAAAATATTTCTTGATAGTGGTTCGAGTCTTGACTCGAGCCTCTCTCTATTGAAATCAATAAAATGCCACCTTATCATGTACCATGAAATGACATGCTCAAAATAAAAGATTAAAATTAACACAAAGAACTATAGAAAAGTCAAATAAACTATTTCAATCTTAAAATAAGTCAATTTCTCTTTCCAAAGTAGAAAATAATAAAATGACTACATGTATTGAATGATATATATTAGATTTTTTTTCATTAAGAGCAAGTTCTTGGACCCCGAAAACTAAATCTAGCTTGCTTTTACTTATAAACACCTCTAAAATAAAATATAAACCTCAACAAATCATTTAACAACCCTAAGATATTCTAAAATCACTTGAGTATGCGTGTGGAGTGAGATAATAATCATTCACACATTGTCTTGTTTTTAAGAAAAAATGACAACATAAAATAATCCCTAGTGAGGACTCCATGTGTAGATGTAAAGCAGAAATAGAGTATAAAAGTATGAATGCCTATAAAATCTATTAGTTTAAATTTCATCATGTGCAAGTCATATGTGGTTTATTTTTATTAGTTTTGATTACAAAAATATGTCAAAAAAATAAATAGAAAACATAATAATTACATTTTAAAAAGAAATATAACTAAGCATATAAAGATAGATTCTACATAATTCTTAAAATATAAATACATTTGAAGCTATTCTCCTATAACAAATTGAGCAAAAACTCCATACAATATACTTCTTGTTGGTTGATTTTACTTAAATGAATCAAAATATAAACTATTCACTTTAATTTAAGTTCGAAGGCATTAGAACAAACAAAAAAAAAAGATAAATTTTAATTTGCATGATTTATGTGGTATTTCAATTTATGATTTGGTTTTTATCTATAAACTTTGTCAACGCCATGTAAATTTCAGTATTCTTTTTTAAATATATAAAACATCTAAAAGAAAGAACAAATGACTTTAGATTAAAAATGGAATTTTTTTCGGTAGAACAAAAAATTACAAGAAACGGTTTTTTCAGTCATGTTTGATTATTTTGTACCGATATTTCAACAGGTTTCCTTAATTTCAAGCAAAATGGTGCAGCAAAATTACAAGCAAATGGTAACTTATATAACAATATGCTAATGAATATTTTTTGGAAATAAAATATCTATTGTTCTTGTAATTTTTTACATGATTTTTCATATTAATTATTTCTTTTTTTTTTTATCGCATACAAATCACAAGGTCATGATATTTTTTTTTTATTATAATAAGTTTCTATTTAAAAAGCAATGATTCTCATAAAATAAATATTCATCAAAATAAAGAAATAAATAAACAAGGTAAGTTTTATTGAAGAACTTTCTTAATTAAAATGATTGATATTTTTAAGAATATTTGTTTTAATGGTTTTTAGTATTTTATTCAAAAAAACAAGTTGCTAGTAAAAAAATAAGTTTATGTAAGAACAAAAACAATACATTAATAAGAAAATGAAAATTCATCTAATAAAAGTTAATTATTTTTAAAGTTTAAATCATTGTCTTTTTAACAAATATCTATTTTATTAAAGCTTAACTAAATAAAAAATGATTTTAAAAACTACCTCACAACATTGCACAATAAAACACTACAATAAATACTAGCCTTATAACACGTGTTACTCTACATATAAGATTTTAAGTTAATTCTTAATATTAGAAAAATATGCCAATGTTACATATATTATACAATGATTTTTCTAATTGAAAATACAAAAATATTATTTACATTTAATGAAATAAAAAATAAACTGATAAATTAAGAAAGAGTTATTTATTCTAATTAAATAATAAAATGAAAAGATAATATTTTTCTTAAAAGAAAACAAATGAATATGCAAATATGTAACCATGAGTTTTCTTTTTATTTTTATTATCTTAGAGGTTAATGTATTCTTACCAATAACAAATGATTTTATTTTTATAAATACATCAAGCTAATATAGTTTATTTATATTAAATATAAAAGATAAATTATGATACTATCTTTAAAATATTATAAAAATACAAAATAATTAAAAAAAATAACTACTGTATAAGAAATGTAAACTAAGTAATTTTAAAAACCAAAGAGATGGTTCAATTTAAATTTTAAAAAATATATTAATGAAAAATAAAAAAAATGTAAAATAAAGAGGTATTTAAATAATATTTTAAAAACTAATGTAAATAAAAAAACATCATGTATTGTAAGGTTTGATAGGTAGATCTATGCATCTAGCTAGTTATCCAAGTAAATAGATTAATTTATTTTTAATGGAGTGGATAAAACATCATTGTCTTTATATTTTTTGAATTTTAGTGTGGTGAAAGACTTATCATCATCAACAACATTTTCTAATCCCTTTATTGATCTAAAAGTCAATAATATTTTTTAGTCCTCTTATTGATCAAAGAATCAGGATTCAAGCTTTGAAATCCAAAAATCTATTTTCTAATTTCTTTATACTTGAAAAATACATAAAAAAAACTTGAAGCTTTTAAAAAACCATCCGCAACAACAAAACAACTTATAATCTCTACTTTTGGCACTATAAGATGAGAAAACCACCTTCATCAAACTTTCCTCTTCCCTCAAGAAATCCAACCAATTCACACAAAGATCATCATGTTTTATAGGTAAAATATGATAACATTTTCTTTTATCTCTTAAACTAACTTTTATAGGAATTGAAACATAAGAAAAATGGTTAATTTTACTTAAAAGGAATATAAATTATATACTATTCATTTTAATTTAAGTTCGAAGACACATGAACAAATGAAAAAGAAAGGTAAATTTTAATTTGCATGGTTTATCCTAAATTTCAATATTCTTTCTAAATATATAAAACATCTAAAAGAAAGAACAAGTGACTTTAGATTAAAAATGGAATTTTGTTTCGGTAAACCAAAAAATTATAAAGGGTTTTTTCAGTCATGTTTCATTATTTTGTACCGTTATTTCAACAAGTTTTCTTAATTTCAAGCAAAATGGTGCAGCAAAATTACAAGCAAATGGTAACTAGAGCCCCCATCATTGTTCACAGCAAGTAATCTAAATTTATTTCCCTCAACAAGCTTAATTTCTAGTATTTCAAATTGCATAAGAACCTTAATTTCTAGCATTTCAAGTTGCCCACAAGGCAATAATGGTTATTTAGGAGTTCGAGCTGGCTGCTTTGAATTTGGCCAGAACCTTGGCAAACTCAACAAGCTTCTCTGTCTCTGGAAGAACATCCTTCACAGCAGGATGTGAAGAAAAACTAGTTGCCCATTTCAACAGGCTAGGAGTCTTAGTTTCATCAATCAGCTTCACTCCATTCATCTTCTCTATGGCTCTCAACCACCCCAAAAAGGAACCAAATGCAATGTCAAGGTACCCGATCTGATCTCCTCCAAAGAAACCCTTCCCTTTGCTACACCTGCTAAATGCATCCTCCAGCATCATCACCCCTTCTCCTGCTTGCTCTATCAACGCCTTTCGATCCTCCTCTTCTTTAGCTGTTGCAATGCTTCTCATCGTAGGAAACCACTGCGTATATTCAATATGGCCAGGGAAAGATCAGGACAGCAAAACAATAAAGAAATCCAGAATCAGAACGTCGCAAATAATGAATCTAGAAATTTAAAGATGGATATCAGAGGTGGTACCTTCTCATCGAGATAGGCAGCCCAAAACCGAGCAAGGGCGCGATCATAAGGATCAGAAGGGAGGATGGTAGGTCCAGAAGACCAAACCTCATCAATGTACTCTACTATCACAAGAGATTCACAAATGGGCTTGCCATCATGAATCAGAACTGGGATTTTCTTATGGACAGGGTTTGATTCAAGAAGAAGCTGGCTTTTGGATCCCAGTGTTTCCTCAAGAAACTCATACCCCACAGATTTAATATTAAGGGCAATTCTTGGCCTCATCACAAAAGGGCTCGGCCATGCCCCTATAAGCTTCACATCACTCGTAGCCATGATAGATAATATCAAGCCGAACAAAGTTCCTGGAATCTATGTGTGTTTAAATATATATGGAAAGGATGACAATGAACGACGTATTTATTTGGAATTAGTGTGGGATGTGAAAAGTTGTTGCAGCCTTGCAGGTAGTTGGAACACGTGGTTGTGCTGTCCTAGCATTTATTTGGCGGAGATTTCTCTTTACCTAAATATCTGTCTGACATTACAATGTTCACACAGTGAATGAATGGCTAAAATAAAATTATTCAGTGGTGGAGAACCTCACCACGTAGTAATTTGACATATGCCATCAGGCAGTTGAAGGCTCTGTTACGCGTATGTTGTGTTGGGATTTGCTGATTTGTTATTTTTTTTATTTTTTTATGATTGATATAAAAAGTAAAATTTTAAAATTAAATAAAAATCTTATTTTTTTATATTTTTTAAAACATAATATTTTAAACTGTAACATTTTTCATACTTCTAAACATCCAATTAATAAAAACTAAATAATAATCATTATGATCTATCTTTGTTGGAATTAAATGACTCATCTAGTTGGATTCCTTGTAAGAATACAGTATTAATTTTTTTTTTCTTTAAAAGTTTAATGAAATTCTTAAATATACATAACACAATAGGAAAATTATACAATATATCTTATTTTACTTTATTTTTTATTTGCCATCTAAAATTAAAAGGAGATTTTAAGTTTAATCATAAAGTTATGATTATGGATTTCAAGAATTATTATCTAGTATTATAATTATTAGAAAATATAATGGTCTGTGAATGTCTATATAAAAGAGTTAGTTATACTTGAAAAAGCCATATCAACTCTAATACACCATATTTGAAGTAAACTACTTTGTTACTTAAATGTTTCTCTAGATCATATTTTTATATGTTAGTCTTATCTATGGTTCAAAATAAATCTTCTTTCATGAGAAAGTCTCTACTTTATTAAGTTAAATTCTAACTGTTCTAAGTCCTAGATTTAGCATCACATTTATTTCTTATTTTGTATATTTAATACTTGAAGGTATATTTTATAATATAATTTTATACTCTCAAATATTAAAATCTACAACTAAATCCTAAAGCTCCAAATAAAAAAAAATAATTGTTGTGAGATTTTTTGTATTTTGATCAAACCCTAATGAATTATTATAAATTGGTTATGAAATCTATTTTTGTATTTTCTTAAACATGATAAAAATACAATTTTATCATTTTTAGAAAAAATGCATGAAAAGTCCTTAGGATTTGGGCATATACGTGAAAATAAAACATTTTTTATATGAAAGTTTTTTTTTGAATTATTTTATTATCACTATTTTTTGGAGAAAAATCAGATATTTTTTATATTAAATTCGTATCTTACAGTGTAAGCTTATAACCCGGTATTAGAAAAAATTGTTGGAAAAACATGTGACGAGCCCATAAATGACTTTAAAATGGTCCTTGATTTTTTTTTATCATTTTTAATATTATTATATTATTATTTTTTTATATGGGTTGTTCGGCTAGTTGGGCCAATCCTTTTTTTTAGAATGGGCTAGACTTGGCCCATCCATATGGACTGGGTTGAAATGGGCCCAACCCATTTTTGCCTCTGCTGGTGAAAGCCAACAATTACATGACGTGAATTAATTCACATTCTGCATAGGAAAGAAATTGCACAATGAAGGGGGTGGTTAGCTGACACAAAAGAGAAGCGTCGCTGTTGTTGCTGCTTTGCTGGCATGGCTAAGGTGTTGCTGGAGTTGCTTCCAACGCCTTTGCTAGAGGTTATTATGCAGGGGAAATAGAAGAAGCTTATAGTGGCATTGTTGTTCATGGGTGAGGTAGAAAGGATGAGTTGGTGAAGGAGGTACATAACGGTCGATGGAGTAAACAGGTGTTGGTAAGGGTGTAGAGGTTGAATTTTGCACTCTTCTTTTTTGCTCCCTAATTGTAACAACCCAAATTTCCAATATCCTTTTTCGTGATACATTGAAAATTTTTAGGTAATTTTTTTATACTGGTTCCACCAAATCTCTACCAAAATTCTAGTAGTGTGACAGTCTCAACCTATAAACTCTCTCTCTCTCTCTCTCTCTCTATATATATATATATATATATATATATATATATAGAGAGAGAGAGAGAGAGAGAGAGAGAATCATTTCTCAACTCATATAGTGGAATGATAGTGGTAATTTAGGGGATAATTAACCAATTGTAATATGGTGGTAATGGAGTAAAGGTGATGGTGATCGAAAGAGGAATGATGATGGAATAAAGGTGATAATTATGGTGGCGGCGGGCAATAGTGTTTGGTGACAGCAAACAAGGATGAGGAGGAGAGGTGACCGTATTGCAATATGGTAATATATATATATATATATAATGCAATGAGTTGAGAAATGATTGAGTCAATAACTTGGTATCTAAAAAATACAAAGGAGACTCTACTAAAATTATATATCCTGAAATTTCAGCAGAGTCTCATTTGTATTCTTTAGATACCAAGTTATTAACTCAATTATTTCTCAACCTATTGCATCAATCATAATATTCATCTCATAATTTGGACTTTCAAAATGCAATATCTCAATTCTATTTTCTATAGAACACTATGATAAAGGCTAACCAAAATTCATAACATGCATTGTCTCTTTTTTTTTTTTGTATTTGTGTTCAAAATATATATACAACCAACCATAATTCAACTTAATCATGATAACATTATAAATTACATCATATACAAGATAATAAGTTAAACATTATAATTTTTAGATGTGAAAGTATATTACAATAAAATATTAGTTTTTTCACTTACATGAATCAAATAACAAAATTATTTATCCCAGCATATACTTTCCTGATCAAGGGTGCAATGTACCTAAAAACATAATCGCATGAAACATGATTAAAAATTCGATGTACCTAAACACATAATCGCATTAAATATGATTAAAAATTGCATATTTCAATAAGTAATCATTAAAGACTAACTATTCATATACAATAAAGTGACTTTCATACCATCAAATAATTTTTTTTTAAGTTTCTAATTTCATAAATTCTCTTCTAGACATAGAGATAAATCTACTAAAATAAAAATTTACAATTACACAAGCACAAGTACATTTATAGAAAATACAAGTTATTTAACTCCAACAAATACTATAAAACAAAAAAAAAACAAAAGTTTAAGGTGTAAGACACCTATCTAATGCTTGAACTCGCGCAAAAGTCCCATGCTACTAAATAGATCTTGTAATCTCTCCTGTATCATTAAAGATACATATCAAATGTGGCTCCACCATAATTGAAAATTCCATTCTAAAATTTATTTAAATTTAAAATCGCATGGCACATGCATTCGTATATTTATTCATTTATTTCCTTTTCTTTCATGACTTGTTTTTCCAGATTGAATATCTTTAAACATGGCCTAACAATTTTATTTATTTATTTATCTACTAAACTCATCATATATAGACTTAGTAACTTCACATCCTTACATTTATTCATACCATTAAAACTAATTCATTTTCCTTATCAAACCAATTCTTGGTCAAATGACCTTATTTTATTTATTTATTTATTTTCATGATGAGTTTTTCAATTCTTTTGCATAAGTCCACTTTACTTCATCTTAAGTAAATTTAACAACATATTTTTTTATCATAATTCCGTACGCCTTAATTTAACCTTTTTATCCCCCTTTATTATCCATTTAAATAGCCTTAAAATTCCATAAAATGAAATTTTCCTCACATTAATATATTATTTCAAACATAACACAATTCATTTGGCATTCAACAAACCACAATCCTATAAAAATCCCCATAACATTAGGTTGAATAAACTCAAGTTCGAGATTTTCATTTTTGGTTGAATTCATATTATGATGAGAATTTGTATCTTTTTAAAATTCTTCTAATTGACAGTCTACCTAAATTTGTTTATACAAATAAATGCATACATACCTAATTTACATAGAAAATGAATTAGAGTCTTATCTTCTTATTTCTTCTTCATTTGGCTGAATGCCTTCATTCATGGTGAAGGATGGTTCCCTTTTTAATTATTACAGATAAACCTTTGCCCATTCATTTCATATCTATTCTAACCTTATTCAACTCAAATTTCATAACAATTAAAATAATTAAGCTCGTCCTCTTATTTATATGTAACACGACCAAAAGATTGATGTCTTCTTCTAAGTGCAGAAGTGTCGAAATAATAAATAACCTAAAAAAACTAGGATCGAACCATAGAGAGGTTAACTATATAAATTAACAACAACAACACAAACAACAATAACAATAAGAAAAAACAAGAAACTAAAGAGGACTTTGAGATGTAAGATTAATATGAGGATTAAATAATGATAAAAAAAATATCAAGGTTAGAGGATCTACTAATAGGCATTTCAAACAAGTATAATATAAACTTTTTATAATATAAACAAGTATCACATACAAAGGATGTTCCAATCAAATGATTTATCCTTATTAGTTTATTATAAATTTTTAATATGATTATATTAATTATCTCATTTAAGTAACACCAAACTTTTAAATATTGTCAGGAATTTATAATGCTAACTTATATTAACAATAAATCAAGTTTCTTTCATAGCATAGGTGTAGGTTATACCGTACAGTTGACTATGAAAGTGCCAAGCATTTGTTGTACCAAATATTATACGACACAAACCTAGATTAACCATTTAACAAGTAAGGTATTAAGAATTAGTAGGATAAAAAGATAAGACATGTTAATAGCGAGTTGTCCTAGATATAACTATTGAAGTCTAAAATGAGTTTATATTATACTTATATTAACACCATCAGTGAAACTTTTTCACCTTGAGATAATAAACTTAGCTAAATATTATGAAGAAAAGAAACATAAATAAAATAGATAAGAACATAAGTATAGCAAAGGAAATGAAAAGTATAAATAAGAGATTAAGGAAAATATAACATAAAATGAAACTTAAAAATTAAAAAAATATAAAGAAAGAAATAAAAAGCATAATCTTGATTTGAAAACCAAGATGCCTAAAGTTATGGAAAATGCCTCATTTTATAGGCCAAAATTTAGAACTATTGATTTGTTGACTAATTGTTGAGGAGGTAGTCACATCTTGACTTGGCGACAATCTTTATTTTCTTGTTTGAACAAAACGTCATTGTTAACATCAGAATTTAAACATATTGTGTTCATGAAAGTTCTAGTAAATTGTCTCGACTTTCAACAAAAAAACATTTTAGTTCATTTGGACTTCTAAAACTAGAGATATGAGCTAAACACTAAATAGTGTTTGGGCTGTAGAATAAATTCTGACTTCTCTATTATTGCTAAGATTAGGACTTCTAAACAGTAGAATTGAGTATTGCATAATCATGAATGTTTTAGGCCTATATCTTAGCTTTCTAGCCATATAAACTGAACTGAAATCCAAGATCTACAGCTCCAGATATGACCTAATAACTAAACATTGTTTCAGTTTGGATTGAACTGACATCTTTTTTCTAAACTTAGCCCTCTTTGTGTCTTCTCAATTTTAGTAGTTAAACTTATCAATTAATCCTTTCATTTATGTGACAGTCCTGCATTTAAGATGAATATTTACCATAAATTAAATGTATCTTATATTTATTAGATATGTTATTATAAAACATGCTCTAGTTAAGGAGTTATTGATACTTTAAGTGCAAAATGATAATATAAAACTTTGATAAAAATGCACTTTTAAGTATTAATTAATATGTCTAGGCCAAATCTTTGCATTAAATGGAGGATACAATTTTCTTCAAGTTTTCTTTCAATTACCACTAGACCCAATCCTTTTTAATGCCTAAAAACATATATCCATTAAATTAACAACCTCAATGTCCCTTCATCCAAATTTCAAAACTTCCCTAACACATTTTACAACACAATTAATTTATAACAACATTAATAACAAGAACATATTTTACCATTACATCTTACTTAAACCCTACACCAACACAATTCTAATTTCATCAAAATATGTAATTAAATCAAGCTTCCTAAATTTTTACTAAGACTAGCAATGGATTAAAAAAGCAATACATCATCCACCTATAATTATTTGCTTAAACCTAACAGTCAGAATATAAATCATTGAGTTTTGTACAATATATCTCAAAATCAAGATGATCCAACGATTAGATCACCATAAATCTTAATATAATCGAACTAACCTGAAAATAAATTAGCTACTATTCAACATGAATGACACTTTGCTGGAGATTGCGTTTCCAATCTCCACCGTCCATAATGAGTTAAACATCTAGATTCACCACATATTCAAAAATAGGCATGATCCAACGGTGAAAAAGAGAGAAATAAGCTGGTGATAAAACTGTCATGCAGATGTATTTCTTTTTGTTTTCCAGAAAACTTCTAATGATGATTTCTGTCATACAGATTATGTACCTTCCAATCCCTCTAGTCGGTTAGTGGAGGAGTGTTAGAAGAATAATGTATCCAAAAATAAACATGATCCAATGGTGGATTTAAGAGATATGTCCACTCGAGTATTATTGGTTCCTTCACATTCTACACCTCTCTAGCTGAATTCTCTATTGTCTCTCACCTTTCTTTCTTTTTTTGTGTTTTTTTTTTTTTGGAACTGGTGGCCTTTTGCTGTTTTAAAGGCATATTTTCCCCTTATTACATTTATGTCGCTCATTTATGTATTTGATTTTATTTTTCATGTAAACTATCCGGTTTGTTTTTGCTTAAATTGTTAGTCATTACCAACCTTCCATTGGGATAAAATCTTTCACCAAGGTAGAAAAACATATTGATAGACTTCATGCAAAATTTCATCCCGATCTGACAATTTGTTGAGAGCTCTGCTTTCTAGTGTAAAATTGGTCAGTTCATGACTTTTCATTAAGGATCCAAATTTTCTTGTTCAATCTTCACATAAAATAATATCAATTATCATTTTAAACCTTTAAAATTATTTAATTATTTTGGAATATATTCATTTTAAAATTTCTATCTTTATTTATTTATCAGGTATTATGATTGTTTGAAAGTAATGTCACTGATTTTTAATTGATACTTGCACCTACAGTCCTGCAATTTTCATTGAATTATCCTTTATTATAATGTATTCTTTATTACCTCACTTATTTCTTAGAAACATTTCATCATTTCACTCATTATTTTATCCATCAAAACACGTTTCTAGTTTCTCTATCTTTGTAAATTCTAAAACAAAATTCATTTTAGGGAGGTCATCCCTTCCATTATATATCACTTTTAGTCTTACGTTTACATGATAGGTTATACATCTGCATATTTAAATTATAAATTTTCTAAGGTTTTACACTGATGCCCAAAATTCATCCTTGTTTATAGGGGTGAAAGAGGGACATCTTGCCTTTATTGAAAACAAATCTTAACCCTTGATTAAATTGAGAAGGATCTCAACTATTGGTTTAAAGCCATCATCATCAGCTATAAAAATTTGGCTGCTAAAAGCTGATTAGGTTAGCTTTTTTAGGTTGGTGATGTGACAATTATAGATGCAACCAACTTGTAAGAATTATGTTGGAGTGTAGTATGATGTCAAGCTATCAAAGTGGTGTAGGTCATTTGACATCTCTCTTTGTTTTTATTTTTCCATATAGGTCAAAACAGCTTTGTTTTGTACCAAAACAAATTATTTTGGTCAAAACACATCATTTCATTTAAATAAAACGATGTTGTTTTGATGTTCTTAGGGCTTTAATTAGGTATTTGACTAAAGTTCAATTTAATCATTTAGCTTTTGATTTTCTTTTAATTGCATCCTTAATTGACTTTAAAATTTTAATCTTATGTGATTTTACCCTCGTTGAACTCCAATATCAACCTTGATTTCAAAACCTTTTTCATTTTGGTCCTTGGCTTTAGATTTATGCAGATTGACCCTCAATTAACCATTAAATTTTTAATTTTCTTTAATTTCATCACTGTTTTCAACCAAATTGAGTCCTCGAAGTTCAACTCCTTTTCCAAAAAAAAAATCCTTGGTTATGAATTTCTTCAATTTAATACTTAATTCACCATAAACTTTGATTTTCTTACAATTTTATTTTTGATTTCAATCAACTGACTTTGTAAAAAATGAGTTTAGTCGTTTAAAATTACAGACTTCTCGTAGTCCAAATTAGAATCTTAAACTTAATATTTTACCAATTCAGTTCATAATAAAATTAATTTGACCTATTAAAAGTATAATTAAGACCTTGCACCTAATCAAATATTTTAATTTGACCCAAATTAATTCTTAAATATAATTAAACATTTAATTTTGTCCATGATTAAATCAAATTGGCCTATTAAAAATCTAATTAAGCCAATGTACTTAATTTTTATATAGATTTGCGCAACTATTATTTAATTTGACCTTTAATTTACACTATCTCTTTAGTTTTAGGTATAGTGGGGTATGATAAGGCTTATAATTTTATCAAAAACTCCAGCTTGATTCTTCTACATATTTGAAATCCTTAGCCTGCTTTTGCCAAGTTGTTAGTCTTTTTGTTATTATTACTTTTAAAGGAACTGATAAATTTAGGGCAAAGAATCCAAAAATAGGATATGACAATTTATACTTCTCATTATTATAGTAATTATATCCAAAAACCCAACATATAATGATGGATCAACGTACTTTATAGTAAAAGGCCGTTCTTTGCATGAACCTATGAAAAAAAAAGACCAAAATAAAGGAGAAGCTTAGTAAAGGCTAGGGCTCAGGATAAAGAGGTTAGGCAAAGATATTGCCCTCCTTTTTTGGTTACATGCCTAGAGCATCTGTCGGTTTAGCACCTTGCCAAATCTAACCCTTTAGGCTTGACTATGTATAAGGCCCATACACTTGTGGGCTTGGCAAGCCTAAGTACCTATGAGTTTTGCACCTTACCAAACTCAACCCTTTTAAGTTTGGTGACATGACTAAAAGATTGATGTCTTCTCCCAAGTGTAGGAGCGTCAAAGTAATAAATAACTCAGCAAGATTAGGGTCAAATCACAAGGAGGTTAATTATACAAATTATAAACAATAATTATAAACAACAATAACAATAACAATAATAATAGCAATAATAATACTAATAATACTAGTAGTAGTAGTAGTAGTAGATTTAACAAGCAAAACATTAAGAGTGAATAAGATAACAAATATAAAATATGTTAGTATCAAACATTAAAGTTCATATTGAGTTTACACTATATTTATTCTTACACCATTAGTGTAACCTTTTCACCTTGACATAATAAATTTAACTAAACATAATGAAAGAAATAAAAATAAATAAACAAAATAAGAACATAAATACAATAAGAGTTAACTAAGTACAGGAAAGGAGATGAAAGGCATAAACAAGATATTAATGAAAGCAAAGCATAAACATTATAAAAAATACAAAGAGAGAAAGCAAGAGCATAATCTTGATCTGGAGACCAGAATGCCTAAATACATGGCAAATGCCTCCTTTTATAGGCCAAAATTAGGAACTATTGATTTGATGACTAGTTGATGAGTGGGTGACCAACTCTTGACTTAGTGACAATACTTATCTTCTCTTATCTGTCCAAAACGTCATTGTTAACGTCAGAATTGAAACCACTTGAAAACATGAAAGTGGATGCAAATTGTCTCATCTTTACATGAAAAAAATAGAGGTCATTTGGACTTTTAACATGCCAGATATGGGCTAAACACTGAACAGTACGCGGGCTGTAGGACAGATTCAGACTTTTTTGTTGTTGATGTAATTTGAACTCAAAAATAGCCTTTTCAAGTCTTAAGCTCCATATGAAAGTTGTAGTAGGCCTATGTCTTACCTTTCTATCCATATAAAGTAGACCTAAATCTCATATCTACAGCTCTAGATATGACCTAATTACTTAATAGTGTTCCGGTTTAGGCTGCATCGACATTTATTTTCTAAGTTTGGCCATCTCTTTGTCCTTTCAATTTCAGTTCTTAAATTCATCAAT